>NC_043006.1:104650983-104670983 GCF_006345805.1 Octopus sinensis | reverse complement strand
AGAGAGAGGGAGAGTGAGAAAGAAAAGGAGAGGGAGCGAGAGAGAAAGAGGGAGACAGAGCAACACTAGTCCTGACTGGTAGTCACTTTAAGTATATTGGGGCGACAGAAAATAAAAGGTTTAACGCACTGCTCGATCATAGAATTGAAACCAGGTACGTGAGATCGTAAGCTGGACACTTACCCACGGGGATCCGAGCTTTTACTAAATTAAATTATTTACATTTTAAACACTAAACCAAGATTTAAAAAATATATGTCCACAGAACTTCTTAGATGTGCACATTTTCTATCTTGGTTTGTATTTGTAAAGTATTTAATTAATTTAATTTGGAGAGTATTCTAGGAAAATACATCAATATCTTTATCACATTTTAATTTTTGTCAATACTGGTTTCAAATTTGGTCACAAGAGTAGCAAGTACAGAGGAGGGTTTATGCCGATTACATCGACCTCAGTGCTCAACTAGTACTTATTTTATCGATTTCAAAAGGATGAAAGGCATGTCGACGTCGGCTGCATTTGAACTAAGAATGTAAAGACAAGCGGAATGTCTCTAAGCAAATTTATTCGACGCACTAACGATCCTGCCAGCTCGCCGCCTTAAATAAATTCCTCAGTATTGCAATTTTATCTGAGCGAGGTACAAAAACTGGGTTTTATCATTACTCCATAGAAAGGTACGGCTTCATTCATATTAAGATGAATGGATAAATTAATAAAGGTTCATCAAGACAGTCCTTAATCATCTTTTTTTTTTCTAAATAAAAACACCGTGGCCGATCATCAGTGAGAGATAAGTCTACGACTTGTAGGATTTCTCACACGACTAATTCAGAATTCGGTTGCATCTCTATATGCTGACCAAGGGTTTCTCAGACAAAGGCAAAGAAATGCTGCGAGCTCTCCATTTGGCTTTTGATACGTTGCAGGGGTACTGAGGTTGCTAGCTGGTGTAATCGTTACCACGCCAGGAAACATTCTTAGCAACATTTCGTCCGTTTTTAATTCTGAGTTCAAATGCCGTCGGAGTTGACTTTACATTTCATCCTTTCGAGGTCGAAAAAAGTAAGTAGCAGTTCAATACTGCTACGGGTGTTGGGGGTCGATATAATCGACTTATCCCTTTTTCCGAGATTGCAGGCCTTGTGCCAAAAATTGAAATCAATACGTTGCGATATACTGCACCGTTGAGAAAGAACCCTTTGACTTCCTTTGCCTCGCGCCTCACCGATGCATCAAATGAAGCTGTGGAAAGTACCCGTCTATTCCAGTACCTCAGCCACGCAATCACCCACTGTAAGGCCATAAGTGATTTGGTATGTCACAAAAATTTTTAGAGTGCAACAAGAGTTTCCCTTAGAGCAATGCATAACTGAGTGGGTGGTTGTGTATACCTCTGTACCTTGTGTATACTTACTATATCTTTTTCTTCTCTCAATTTATCATCTTCTTCTTTCGTAAATTAATTATTGTTTGTCACTGAATTAATGCAAATAAAACGATCTGTAAATTTCTCATTGCATCTAGTTATCGATGCTTCATGGTCAATACCACTGCATTGTCTTGTAGATAAGACATGCAATGGTTATTTTCGATATGTTGGTTGTAATCTTATTTCAATTTAATCAGTTTAAGGATTATATCAACATGAAACAATGCGTGTTAACTATTAGATGTTTATTAGTAAGAAGCTGAATTATATCGATAAACACCAGATGTAAGTAAGAGAGATCTATCGAAAATAAAAGAAAAACGAAAAATCGGTAATGAATGAGCAGAAACCATGCAAAACATACCTGGGAAGAGAGTGAAAGGACAGATGTCTGAGAGAGGGGGACGAAGAAACAGAGAAAGAGAAGAGTTGATGTTTTTTTTTCTTCTTTTTGAAAAATTAGGTTTTTATTCCCTTTATTTTCCTTTCTTGCTGCTTTGAAATATTTAATATATTTGTTTTGTTTCTTTTAACAGCGGACATTGAAGATGTTCCTTGATTATTGCAGCAGAGATATTTACAACAGCAGAGATATGTACGACTGAGAATACCAGGTGTAGAGAAAAGTAAACAAATAGTATTTTTAAAATAACAACCCAAAGAGTGAGCGGGGAAGAGACAGAGAGAAAAAGAGAAAAAGTGGGAAAGAGAGAGAGAGAGAGAACAGCTGAAAAATGCGGCAGTGGCTAATGATATGAATTAGGTGAGAAGTATAATTAACCATTTAGTTCTTTATAACATTGTAAACAGAATAACTAATTTACTGCTTCGCTTACTTAAAGTGAATTCCATCACTCCTTAATATAATTTGGAAGACAAAAATTTCTTTTTTATTTTACATGTAATATTTTTTCTACAAATTCAAGTTGAAATTAGCTAATGTTCGTTTTTATTGATGTCGTTGGCAATTTTTTCTTCATATTTTTTTGTTATTGAAGTGCGGTTGTTGACATGTGACTGCAGCTATTTATCTCGTAAACTTAACAGGATGTAGAGCAAAAGAAAATAACAATAATGCAATTGTAACTATTGATCTGAAGATCTTGGAACATTTAAACACAAAACTGACATTTCCATATCTTGCATCATATACAGAAACAAAATAAAATACAGCTAAAAAAAACAAACAAAATAGATTGTAAGTCTTTGTAAAATAAGTACTAACATAGTAATGTAAAAATGTATTCCTACCGTTTAGATCAGGTGAACAGTTTTCGATCCATGGAAGTTGTCATTTGCTAGCATTAGTATCGCTATATTAATTGCACAAATTATGATCATTATCATGACTCGTCCTTTGCTCTATCTCTACACAGAAATGTGTATACACCCGCCGAGGTCGACTTTGCCTTTCATCCTTTCGGGGTCGATAAATTAAGTACCAGTTACGCACTGGGGTTGATGTAATCGATTTAATCCCTTTGTCAGTCCTTGTTTGTCCCTTTTACGTTTAGCCCCTTGTAGGCAATAAAGAAATAAGAAATATGTATACACACACAAACTTGTAAGTACAATGCAATGTTGTGTGTGTGTGTGTGCGCGCGGATGTTGAAAGTGACGCACGAGTCGATATGTATCAGGAAAATAAAACAAGGTAGAAAATCGTACAATAATTTTGTCTTGAAATACATTTTCTAACGGTTGGTACCGGTTTCTGCCTTTTCGACGTTTCAGCTAAGAGTAAAACAAAGGCTAGTTAAGAAAAACAATTAAGTTGCAGAAAAGATTAAATGAAATGTTTTGTAAATATTTCCATATAAGCGTAGGCATGGCTGTGTAGTATGAAGATTGCTTCCCAACCACATGGTTCCGGTGTCTGTCCCATTGCATGGCACCTTAGGTACGTGTCTTCTGCTCTAGCCTCGGGCCGACTAATGCCTTAGGTGTAGATTTGCTTTACAGAAACTGAAAGAAGCCCGTCGAATATATATATATATGTATATAAAATTAGATAGGGGTTGTAAATTCAACCCTCCATATATGTATATATAAGTTCGTGCGTCTGTGTTTGTCCCCACCATCGCTTGACAACCGATGTTGGTGTGTTTACTTCCCCGTAACTTAGTGGTTGGGTAAAAGCGATCGATAGAATAAGTACTAGGCTTACAAAGAATAAGTCATGAAGTCGACTAAAGGCGTGACTCCAGCATGGCCCCAGTCAAACAACTGAAACACATAAAAGAATAGTCTTCAAAAAGGTGGGACATTTCCTTTTTTTGCCTGTGTGCGTGCGTCTCTCTCTTTTTTCTTTCGGGAAGGTTCGTAATGAAGGTAGGTAGTAGCAGATCTGAAAAATTGTGTTTATGGATGTAAGGATATATTTGGCTCTGAAGTCTGATGTTTTAAGCAGCGGCAGCTGAAGAAGGAGAAGGCGAAGGGCGGGCGGAGAAGAAGAAGAAGAGAAGAAGAAGTAGAAGAAGAAGAAGAAGAAGAAGAGAAGAAGAAGAAAAAGAAGAAGAAGAAGAAGAAGAAGAAGAACGGAGTGGTATTAACCAGTAGTACAGGATGTTTGTGGAATCTGCTTTAATGGTCAAGTGGCCTCACGGATGTAGTAGCAGTAGCTGCAGGGTCTGTTCTAAATAAATTCGTGGATAGTAACTGTTCTAAATATATCCATTGTTTTAATATTTCCGTGGGTATTATTCCGATCCTGTAGTGGAGTCATCTGTAGTGGAAGCATTCAAAAGATGTTTATATTTGCGATAAAATATAATTCTTTTCTAATGCGTTGATCATAGGTTGCATTGGCCCTAAATTTATGCAGGGGAAAAATTCTAAAGTTGGGTTGTTCGTTAGTGACGCAAATGTCGATGTGTTCACTTAATGCTATTTTTCTATATTCCTGTATTTTAATCCGGGATCTATGTACGATCATCTTCTGGCGTAGACTGTTTTTAGTTTGACCAATATATTGCTCTCGACACCCTGAGCAAGTAAACACAGATACCAGGCTTTCCGACCTTTTTTGAAGGAGAACTCTGATCCCTCAATTAGGTTGACTCAAATACAACAGTAAGGTCTTCCACATTTTTTTTACTGTCAGTATCGATGTTGTCGACCATTGTACTTGAGCTTGTGTTAGAATACTTTCCATTGACTTGTGCTGTCTTTTGCTTTTTATGATGGTGCGCGTTTGGAGGATTTCCTTGATTCAATGGCCCCTTTTTAGTGAAGGGATATTCTGGAGGATAGTGTCGAAGGCCTCATTGTTTAGGGGTTGTGGGCGGATATGTATGATAGGGCTTTTAGTCGTAATTCATTCTTTGGTTTAGGATGTCTGAGTTCGTGGACGTTAAGCTGTAGGGCACGTTGAAAACTTATATTAATTAGAGATGGTGAGTAATTCTTGCTGATGAGTGTATCCTTTAGCTCATGTAGGTGTGTATTCCTCGTACTTGTATCCGACACTACAGCGCAAATCCTTTTGGTCAGATTGAAAGGGATGTTCATTCTAATGTGTCTTGAGTGGCATGAGTTGAACGGAAGATATTTCTTGGAATCCGTGAGCTTATAGTATATGTCTGTTTTTATTTGGATTTCTTAATGAGCATGTCGAGGAAAGGAAATTTTTGATGGCTATATTCCATCGTAAATTGAATGCTTGTGTCAAGTCCATTTCGAAGTGCTTGAAATATGTTAAGTCTCTATAGTTTCATACCAAAGAATGAAGCAGCCATCTTGATATCTCTTCTAGTTATTTCCTATGTAAAGGGAGAATAAATTTTCGTATTTTTCTAGTACCTTACGATAGAGTGATTTCTAGGTGGGACCATTCTCTTATCCATCGCAGTCCCTGATTTTTCTCAATAGAAGTTCTCATCGAATACGAAGAAGCCATTCTTCAAGATGATTTTTAGCCCTTCTATTACGACTTCATTTTTGATGCGGTGTGGGAGTTCATTGGAGTAATTCTCTAGCCAGAATTGGATTGCCTTTATTCCTAGGATATGAGGGATATTATAGTACAGGCTGATTACATCGAAGGTTACTAGTGGCTTTTTTTACTAATTGTTTCAGGAAGGTATTTGAGCATACCTAGGTCGTCCCGTGTGTAATCTAATATAAAATGCCAGGGCAGTGTGACACCATAAAGGAAAAAATTCAATCATCACTAAGTGAGACTAAGCATGCCGATAGAAATAAGAGTTAAAATATTCTCAATGCTGTAGGAGGAGGATAAAATGTATACACACATGCTGACAGGAAAGGCAATCGCCACAAAACTAGATCTAATTTCGCCTATACTGTAGACATCGTTGCATGGTCGGCTAATTCCCTCTGTCAGCATATATGTTTATACCATTAAAATTTATGGATGATTTAGCGAAAAGCTAATGCGTATACTAACACACACACACACACACACACACACACACACATATATATATATATATATATATATATATATTACTGTGATGGTTTTGTTAAGCAGCGTCAATTTTTACAATTCTGTAATTAATAGAAATAGTATTTTATAAGCTTAAAGCTTATGAGCGATCACCGCGCAATGACTAAAGAAATTATTCTAATAATGGGACATGTAAGCCCTCGACAAAAAGAAAAAGATAGGTTTTCCCGTACGTGTAGAACACGAACCTACACCTCTTTGTTTACCCGACCAAATGTCACCCAGGAAAAGTTTGTAGCACTAAATACGGACGTTTCGCTTCATCTAACATTTATCATTTTAGATCATAGCCCAAAGTGAAAATAGTTTATTAACTTTAAAGAGTTTTAAACTATATTGATTGTTTCTTTGTTTCGAAGCCTGAATAATTTTATGCTCGAGGGATCAACAATTTGCCAAATAGATGGAAATATTTTATCAATAAGGAGGGGGAAATATTAACTTGATTAAATATAGCAATTAAAGTCAAAGAACATTTGCAACTCTCTTATTTTCAAATACAAGACCTAATTTACAACCTAATATATATATATATATATATATATATATATATATATATATGTGCAACTCGTAAACACCAGTCGTCTTTTTTCTCTTTCCCTGTTGCCCGCTCTGGGATCTTTCTTTCCTCTCTCTTCCTTCTTTATGTTTCCGACGAAGAGCTCCGCTCGAAACGTCATACCTCCCTGCTTCCATTTCCTGAGCGCCTATTAATAATAATACTGTAATTGTTCCATTGTTGTTGTTTTTTTGTTTCCCGTTTGGATTAAAATAATATATATATATATATATATTTATATATATATATATATATATATATATATATAATATATATATATATATATATATATATATAATATTATATATATATATATATATATATATATATATATTATATATATATATGTATATATATTTATATATATATATATGATATTTAAATGTATGAATACATCGTCGTCGTGGTCATGGTCGCCGTCGTCATCGTCGACGTTTATTTCTCGTATCCAAGAATTTTCTTTTGATTGAATAGTTCCTATATGTTCATAGCGTAGACGTCCATCTTCTGATTGCTAGATTTTTCTGTCAATTTTCCTTCCGCTTTTTTTTACTTCAGTTATTACTGTGATAACTTGACACCAGTTGAGACAGTCCTGGTCTTGTATTTCCAATATTTTATCTCAATCCCAGCCATTTTGAGCGCTGATTCTAATTGACCTTTGGGTCTTCTTCGTACTAGAAAGAACATCCGCGCGGTCTTTACTCGCTGGTTAATTCCCTGAAAATGTTTTCACGAAGAAATTTCTTTCTTCACTGAGATCACACAATTTGATGGTGGAATGTCTGCTTCAGCTGACGCGAAGAGAAAGTGCCCAAGTTTTACAGAAGAATAATAATTCTGAGATAATGAAAGCTTAATAGACAATCAGCTTTTGATGAGGGACGACAAATTTGTTCTTAAGGACTACTTTCGCCAGTTTCCAAATTCTGTCTAGAATAGTCGAATTCTGTGTTCCACATTCTTTTCGGAAGTTCACTTGTTGGAAAGAATATATCCAAGAGAGAGGAGTGGTCTACTTGTTTTAGAATATGTCAGAAATATTGAAATCGGAGAAGTTGGTCTTTTTGAACGAGCAGTTTGAGAACTTTGATCTTCTTCATATTTCCTATAAGGCCGTAGCAGAAGTTCTGCGTTGTGTGTTTACAAGTCAATAAGATTGAAATCTGGTAAACAATATAAAATAAATAATACAAAAGTTTAGGCACTCCCAGTTAGTTCAAGAAAAGTATAATGAAGTACCCATATACCAATGATTCTCTTTACGAAAAAAATTAATGAAAACTTGTTAATAAGAAAATTTAACTCGCATGGCGAGCTGAAAATTTTACAATATATTACGTGTAGATTACGACAACGCACGCATAGACGTGATTAGGAAAGCGTGTATAAAAGCCGGTCGTTTGTGTGTCTGTGTTTGTCCCCGCATACTATTGCCTGACAACCGATGTTGGTGTGTTTACGTCCCCGTAACATAGCGGCTCTGCAAAAGCGACCGATAGAATAAGTACTAAGCTTACACAGAATAAGTCTTAGGGTCACTTTGTTCGACTCAAGGCGGTGCTCCAGCATGGGCAGAGTCAAATGACTGAAACAAGTAAAAAAATATATAGCCATACATATTTGTGTGTGTGTGTATATATATATATGTGTGTGTGTATGTGTGTGTGTTTGGAGGCACAGTGGCCCAGTGGCCCAGTGGCTAGGGAAGCGGACTCGCAGTCGTAGGATCGCGGTTTCGATTCCCAGACCGGGAATCCGGCAGGGCTAATGGGGCGATACCTGCTGTACTCTTTCGCCACAACTTTCTCTCACTCTTTCTTCTGTTGGCCTGCTTGCTTAGCCAGTGTGGTGGCGTCATTTTAAGGCTAAAACAATGCGAAGGGCATTGTGACCAGCGATGTGTAGCAACATCTGATAGCCTGGTCGGTCACGGTGATATATATATATATGTATGTATGTATGTATGTATGTATGTATGTATGTATGTATGTATGTATATAACTGCATATAACTATATATCTTCTATCGATAGACAGCAAATAAAACATTATTTCATGACTTTATGTGAAGTTTTACCCCTATTTATTTGTATTTCAAATACTCATGTAACGAACAATTTAATGTACACATCTCTGAAATGGATTATGTTCGAACATAGAGACCACACTGGACTCGTACACCGCTGCTAACGGAACGGGATATGGTCGGGAGTCAAGGTTCTTGATGTGTGACATATGGCATGTGATATCATTTTTCAATTTTTCACACCATGTATATTCATTCATAGACAGTCGTATCGGCAACCGACTGTGTCCAAACAGTGTTTTTTTTTAAAAAAACTTTCTATTGATTGTATTGTTTTATGTTTAATTTTGAAGAAAGCAAAATGATAATGTTGATAAATTTAGTGTAGAATGAAATGCGAATGAATTATAATTAATTATTTTCCTGTTATAGCTCGGAGCACTTGATAAGATGTTCGAAAGTTTCAGATAATTTCCGTTTTAGAATTTTTCGAGAGAGAGAGAGAGAGAGAGAAAGAGAGAGAGAGGGGGAGAGAGAGAGGGGGAGAGAGAGAGAGAGGGGGGAGAAATGCTGAATAGGAAATTTTTAAACAAGCACGCACATGCACCCGTGCGGGCGCGCGTACGCACACACACACACACATATATCTGTCTTTCTTTCTTTCTCTCACTCATTCTGTCGCCCGCCACCTCCATCATTTTACTCTCTCATATATGTGTCTATAAAGGGTGTGTATGGGAGAGGGATAGAGAGAGAGAGAGAGGGGGAAGCGAGAGAGAAAGAGAGACAGAGAGACAGAGAGAGAGGATTGCAAACCCACAAAAACTAGACGTCCGATACATCCAGTCACAAGCCATGCAACAAACAAGACTAAGGTTCAATCTATACTGAAATACTAATTACTAGTCAAGTACAATCACTCCATTACATGCGATATTGTGACGCAGGGGGTTCTAATGAGGCACACTAAAAGTATTTAGATTAAAGCATGGGGCATTTCTTTGTAATATCTGAGCTGGTCAAAGGTCGGCGAGCAGGCAGAATCGCAAGCACGCCGGGCAAAATGATCTAGCGGCATCTCGATCTTCCTCAACTTTGCCTTCCATCATTTCGAGGACGATAAATTTAATATCTCTGAAGCACTTGAGTCAACGTAATGGATTTACTCCGTCCCTCGAAATCGCAGCTTTGAGTCAAAATTTTTAAACCAAAATCCGTTTTGGACAATTTATCTCTTCTTGTGAGAGTGATTTATATTTGTTTTGAAGTAGAAAAATATTTATAAAACACACTCACCGGTAAAATTTCCATTCGTTTCCTTCTTTATTTATATATACAGTGGTAATAGAAAAAATATATATGTATATATATATATATATATATATATATATATATATATATATATATATATATATACAGAGAGAGAGAATTCACAAAAATAAAAAAAACACGAAGACAGGTGGTGTAGACAACAAACAGATGTATTATAACGCTCGGGAATTGAAAAAGTCTTTAACGTTTCGAGCCTACGCTCTTCTACAGAAAGGAACACAGAAAGAAACAAGGAGAGAAAAATGCGTGTAGTGGCTAGCGATCTATCATATATGTATATATAAATATATATATCTATATATATATATAGAGAGAGAGAGGGGAAGAGAGAGAGATAAAGAGATAGATAGCTTGATATTAGCTTGATTAATGGATAGACAGACAGATAGATAGATAGATAGACAGACAGGGAGATGGGAAGACAGATAAATAGACGGACGGACAGACAGACAGACAGTTAAATAGATGTGTAATATCAACAGGTTTTCCATCTTTATGCTATACCCTCACATATCTTTGAGATATAAAAGCGAAAAGAAAAAAAGGTAAACAGCACCACAATACTTTTAAGTATCCTCTTACATTATTAACTTAAGAAATTTTAGCTTTGAGACATTTTGTAATGTTACGGATTAATTAAAATTTGTTACAGACCGAATTTTATTATATTTTTTTTTTTGTAATTAAATTTGTATTTCTTTTTTTGTAATTAGTTGTATCACTTGATAACGTAAATTCTATTTCTGTTCTTTGTCCCTCTCCTGTATTCACTTCAGCCTTTCACTCATCCTCTTTTTTCCTAGGCCTTTATATCGGATTCATTCTCTTTACAAACACAAAATTCAACACGTGCACACAGACACAGACACACACACACACGCGCGCACACACACACTCACACACACAGACACACACACACAAAGAGGCATATAAGTAAATATATATACATACTGAGATAGTGAGATAGATTGATAGATAAATAGATTGATAGATAGATTGATAGATAGATAGATAGATAGATAGATAGATAGTTAGTTAGTTAGATAGATAGATAGATAGATAGATAGATAGATAGATAGATAGATAGATAGATAGATAGATAGATAGATAGATAGATAGATAGATAGATAGATAGATAGATAGATAGATAGATAGATAGATAGATAGATAGATAGATAGATATGTAGAGAGTTAGTTAGTTAGATAGATAGATAGATAGATAGATAGATAGATAGATAGATAGATAGATAGATAGATAGATAGATAGATAGATAGATAGATATTTGAAAGTCTATGAGGATTACTTAATATATTTTTTGAAGTGTAAAGTTAATTTTCGAAAAAAAATTATCTAAAAAAAATGCGATGAAGATGAGTACGTTTTAGCCTTAATTAGGAAGACGTTTTTTCCTAGTGTGTGAGCGCTTTCGTTAAACCTTTTCAAGCCATTAATAGATAGATACAGATATTCATACATACAAGGAGATACCCAGAAGTAACCGGAAACATTCTCTATGGAACAGTCTACTGTAGTTCAGAGTTCTGCTACTAGAAGCCACTTGATGCGTACCTCCGACATCAGTTTGCCGACCGGCGTCGTCGACTGAAGTCCTTCTGCAACGTGGTGCATCTTTGTATTGCAGTGCTTCTCCCCTGTTCGTCGATTTTTTGCGATAGCTGAAACGAAGCAACAACATGCTTCCGTGAAATTCTGTTTCCTGCAAGGGAAAACAGCGGCCGAAAGTTGTCATGCTTCAAACTACTTACAAGGGCGCTGTCATGAGCAAAACACAAGATTACGAGTATTATTGAAGCATTAGAAATGGTGACTTGTCGCTTGAAGACAAACCTCGTTCAAGACTACCGTCGATCTCCCGAACGAATGAAAACATCACAAAAATTGATGAAGTGGCGCACAGCCACAGAACGTTTGACGAACTTGTTGATATGATTGGTGTTTCCTGGAGCTGCTGCTAACGAATTTTGAGCAAAGAATTGCGAATGAAAAGAGCCGCAGCAAAATTTGTCTCTTGCTTGTTCACAGGACATCAAAAGCAGTCACGACTGAATGCGTGTCGTAAACGGAAAGAACAGTTGGAAGTTGATCCGGATCTTTTTTCGGAAGTCATCACTGGCGATGAAAGCTGATACTAAAGAATTTGCAGATGTGGAAGGGGTGAAGATACAAACAACAGAGGATTTAAAAGGCCTCACTTCGTAAGGGTTCCAGCGCTGCTTCGAATAGTGGAAAACGGGCCAAAACCGATTCATTGCTTCTAATGGAGAATACTTTGAAAGTGATAAAAATTCAAACATGTAAAGCAAATTCCGATTTCTTTTAGGTACCCCCGCGCATACGTGTATGTACACACACAAACACACACACACACGTACGCACGTACGCACGCACGCACACGCACACACACACACAGATATATATACATACGTTTATGAATTTGTGTTGCAAAATTCCTGATGTGAAATCGGGTGTTGAAACATATATTGTTGTATTTCGGAACGGTCATTTTTTTTCCAAATAAGCACACGCATTATATATTCGTTCTTCACTCATTCATTGCTATTTTTATTCTAATTCATGTCCATTCACCGGAAATCTTTCGTCACCTCCTCAGCGACATTTTCCGTCTTCGTTTATCCTCATGCCCTGCTTATTCCATTCTGTTCTTCTATGATATGTAATCTTTTATCTGCATGCAACTGTGTGTGTGTGTGTGTGTGTGTGTGTGTGTGTGTGTGTATGTATGTGTGTGTGTGTGTGTACGTTCCTACCCCGTTGCTGCTGCTGCCTTTCAAAGCAACTTTTTGTACTGTTCTGGTAATTCACTCTGTTTGTGCGTGTTTTGCCCACGCTGTTGCTATCATGGTAGTAGTAGTTGTTGTTGTTGTTGCCATTGTTGTTAGTCGTGTTGTTGCTATTGTTGCATCCGTCTGTGATGTTACCGCAACTTCGTAGACGGCCGAAACGATATCAACAACAACAATCTATGAATGAATCAGAATGTGGAGATAAATGTGGATCATGCAACAGCAACAACTTTAAATACTTGGAAATTGGTTCCCACATAAAATTCAGGAGTGGATTCTCGTTCAAAATGAATACAGATATGATCTGCAAAACGCAGAACCTCATATACTGCATTATCTGCCCAATCTGCAAAGAAAATTACATTGGCGAAACAAGTTATTCGCTCTGCAAACGAGTAATAATACACAGACAGCATATCCGACAAGATTTCGTTAAGTAAGCAACTGGAAATATGCAGCAACGGAAAATTCAAAATCTTTCCTTTTACAAATGTTCACGGGATGACACGCAATGCGGAAAAGCAGTGGAGCTAGACATTGCTGAGTAAATACGTGCATATATACACACCCATAAGGTGGCGAGCTGGCAGAAACGTTAGCACGTCGGGCGAAATGCGTAGCCGTATTTCATCTGTCGCTACGTTCTGAGTTCAAATTCCGCCGAGATCGACTTTGCCTTTCATCCTTTCGGGGTCGATTAAATAAGTACCGGTTACGCACTGGGGTCGATATAATCGACTTAATCCGTTTGTCTGTCCTTGTTTGTCCCCACTGTGTTTAGCCCCTTGTGGGTAGTAAAGAAATATATATACACACCCATGCACGCGTGCCCATAAATACACATAAGCATACAACGTTATTACTTGTTTCACAACTGTCTTGTGGCACAATCTGCATTTATCGCATTCCCTGATGTAAGCGACGTGACCTTTTCAATAGTTTTGACTCAAAACTATTGAAAAGGTTGCAAGAGGCAACGAAAATTTCAGAAAAATAAAGAAGGAAACGAATGGAAATTTTACCGGTGAGTGTGTTTTATAAATATTTTTCTACTTCAAAACAAATATAAATCACTCTCACAAGAAGAGATAAATTGTCCAAAACGGATTTTGGTTTAAAAATTTTGACTCAAAGCTGCGATTTCGAGGGACGGAGTAAATCCATTACGTTGACTCAAGTCTACTGACTATAAAGCTATCTAACTACCAAGTTGTCTATCTATTTATCTGTCTATTTGACTAACCGCCTCTCTGCCAATCTTGCTAGATTGCTAGGTTTCCATATCTATAACTACGCATGTTTACATTTTCGAGTCTGTTTATATTTGTGTGCGATCGTATGTGTGCCTAATTTGGATGTACTTGCCAAGTATTCTTTGCTTCGTGCAAGTATCTATATGTATAAATGCATATAGGAATGTAGGTTGGGATCTTTCTTTTATTTGTTTCAGTCTTTTGACCGCGGCCATGTTTAGTCGAACAAATCAACCCCAGGACTTATTCTTTGTAAGCCTAGTACTTTATTAATGACAGACTTAATGTCCGTGGTTAAACTCTATGAAGCTGAGCTTCGTCATTCAGGGTATATGTCTTGAAGACGCATTGTGTTTAAAAGCGCAGTACACCTCCAGTCGAGACGAAACGATTTTACCCTATCAGTTAAAGAAGGTGATAAATACCCGTATCTCGCTGTCATTTCCACTCTCAGTACCATACACTCATTCACTATCGAAACGACTGGTTTTGGCGAGCTGGAGGAATATATTAAAAATAGCTCTAAATCTATTTGGGGATGTGAAAATATATCGCACGAGGATAAGAAAATTAAAATGTTTTTGTTTGAAGCTTTTTAAAAGTTGCAAACATTATTACGCTGCGCGCATAAGTGAAAGCAGAGTATAGTAGTCGCTCGTCTTAGTCAGGTTTTCTGTGTGTTCGCAAAATTACTGGGAACCTGCAGGACAGGTTTTCACCCAAGTTTGGCAGAAATACTCATAGGGTTAATGGCTCGAAATCATAAAATTTTGGTTTGATTATCTTCAAAACTAGGGGACAGGGGAATCATTTTTCTTTGCTACATATGCATAAATGATAAGCAGGGGAAATAACTCTGGTAATTTTGTTGAAATAGGAATTTTTCTGAAAATATATTTATTAAATTAAATTTTATTTTATCCTTGTGTGTTCGCAGTGTATGCATCGCTCGTCCGATGCCTTTTTTTATGAATACTAGTTTGTATTTTTGGGAAAAGGTAGGTAATATCTGAGGAGGGCCGTAGTCGATTACACCGACCCCAGTAGTCAACTGGTAATTATTTTATTGACTCCGAGGGGAAAAAGCAAATTCGACCTCGGCGGAATTTGAACTCAGTAGGTTAAAACGGATGAAATAACGCTAAGCATTTTGCCCGGCGTTCTAGTGATTCTCTCAGGTCGCTGCCTTAAACATTATTGATTTCAAATTTTGGCACAAGGCCACAAGTTTCGGGGTAGGGGTAAATCGATTACATTGATCCCGGTGTTCAACTGGAACTTAAGTTACCAACCCCGTAAGGATGAAAGTCAGAGTCGACCTTGGCGGAATTTGAACTCAGAACGTAAAGACGAACGATGTGTCACTAAGAAGTTCGCCAGCCGTGCTAACGATTCTCTCGATGCGCCGACTTAAACGTTCTTAATATTAAATATTTATCTTCCATCTTTACGGTCTAAGTTCAAAATTTTGCCGTGACCGACTTTGCATTTCATCTCTCCATGGTCAATAATATAAATACCAGGTGAAAACTGGGTTTGGTATAATAGACACGCACCCTCTCCCGCATTTGCTGGATCTGCACCAAAATTTGAAGGCGATGTTACATATTTATGGTATGCACGTATTTAAACTCTGTGAAGGTGCGGCACTTCGTCCAGGATACACCGCACATTATGTTAAATAGAAGACTTTCCTCAACTGAAAACATTGGGTAAAAAAGCGTGCATCCTAGGTCAATCGCAAAGAGGTCTTCGTCTTAAGCCATAATGCAAGGCAACATATTGTCCATGACACACACGGAAAACTTATGGAAATATTTCTATTGAAGTTAAATTAGATATGTAAGTTTTGCCTCGTCTTCCTCATTCTTTCGTCCTAGCTCCATCTCAATGTCATCTTTTCAGACCAGGTTAATGATATTTAGAGGGAAGACAGTGAATTAATTATGAAGAGGTTAAAAAGATATTAAGAGTTTCTTTGCAACGAAAAGTAAGAATTCTATGCCCGAGGGATAAACAATTTGTCGAACAGATCAGATTATGTAATCAATAATGAGGAATTACATTATTTTGATTAACTATATCAATTAAGACCAAAGAAGTATTTGTTTCTTTCTTATCAAAAATGAGAAAGATCTCTCTTTCCAACCTCATATATATATATATATATATACTCTTTTAATCTTTTACTTGTTTCAGTCATTTGACTGTGGCCATGCTGGAGCACACACACACACACACACACACACACACACACACACACACACACACACACACATATATATATATATATATATATATATATGTATAAAGTTAATCCAAACATGAAAACACAAAGAGAAAACACAACAATGCGAGGACGTGGAACAAATATAGTGTTATTGGACGCTCAGAAAAGAAGGAAAGAAGGAAGGTCTAACATTTCGAGCGGAGCTCTTCGTCGGAAACATAGGACAAGGAAAGATCCAGACAGGGGAAGACAGAAGGAAAAAAATCGCCAACGGTACACCCGCCGTCACATTTTGAAATATATATATATATATTCTCTATGTTTTCTCTCTTTCTTTTATCTCCTTGTTTCTTTCTGTGTTCCTTTCTGTGGAAGAGCATCGGCTCGAAACGTTAAAGACTTTTTCACTTCCCGAATGTTAAACTAATACATCAGTTTGTTGTCTACACCACCTGTCTTTGTTTTTCGATTTATTTTTTGTGAATTCCCCCCCTATATATATATATATATATATACATTACAACTCACCACGTGGGGATAAACGACATTTCTTTTTTCTATTACCACTGTATATATATATATATATATATATATATATATATATATTTATACGGTATGTGTATGTGTACGTATATATGACCTCCACGCCCACACACGTACAGACAGAGGAATACATACATACATATTCTCTTACCCAAGAATCACTAAACCAGTGCACGTGCTTTACCGGTAAACTACCAGGTGTATACCATACAATTTTTTTACTATTAATATGTGTGTGTGTATGTGTATACATATATATATATATATGTATGAATTTATATAAATATAAGTATATATATATATATATATTTATATATATGTATATGTATATACAATAGTATATATATATACACACACACACACTTCCATATAAACATATATCAAACACACAATTATATAACTATTTGTCAAAAGGTCTAGCACGTGGTCGTGAAATATATTCACCAAGAAAATTTAAATATGTATGAATTACGTGGGTGAAGATATTCATTATTATGAAATGCAATGTTCTGGAAATGTAACGAAGATCTAGTTACCATAAATCGTCCATTTATAATACTACACTAGTAGGCTAATGGTGGAGATGAACACTTTTGAAAGCAAAATATTATAATCTAACGCCTTCACACTATTGTATATCTGTCTCTTATATTTATTCTCTATATGCGTGATTCTGTATATTATATATGACGTAGCTGTGTTGAGACGCAGGCATGGCACTGTGGTAAGAAACTTGCTTATCAACCACATCGTATCGAGTGTATTCTCATTGCAGACACGGACCGCCTAAAATATTGCAAGTAGCGTGGTAGACGGAAACTGAACGGGCGTCGTTGACATATATATATATATATATATATATATATATTATATATATATATAGGGAGAGTTTACGAAAAAAACAAAAGACGAAGCCAGGTGGTGTACAAAACAAACAGATGTATTAGTATAACGCTCAGGAATAGAAAAGTCTATCACGTTTCGAGCCTACGCTCTTCTACAGAAAGGGACACAGAAAAAACAAGGAGAGAAACAAGGGAAGAAAAAAGGAGAGAAAAGAAGGAGAGAAACAAGGAGAGAAAAAAAGGAGGGAAAAAAGGGAGAGAGAAAAAAGGGAGAGAAATAAGGAGAGAATAAAAGGAGAGAAAAAATGTGTGTAGTGGGTATATATATATATATATATATGTATATATATATATAAAGGGGGTTTAACGCAGGTGTAATTCAAATTCTTTTACTTCCGACAGCTTGTTTCGAAGATATCACTGATATCATTCCAAAGAAATAATATCATTATTTCTTGATATGAAATCATATCGCACACATATGGTTGTGATGCATGTACCTGGTGCACAATTTTCAGACGGTTAGTCATGATGCGTATACTGGGCTTCGTATATTTTACCCGAGTGTCACTTCGATGGCATGCGCTGCTCTCTCACTCAATAATAATAATAACAATAATATTAATAATAATAATAATAATAATAATAATAATAATAATAATATAATAATAATAATAAATAATACTAATAATAATAATAATAATAATAATAATAATAATAATAATAATAATAATAATAATAATAATAATGATGATGATGATGATGATGATGATGATGACGATGACGATAATAAAGACAAGAAGAAATAATATCAGAAACCCGAAGTTTCTAACTTTAAAAACAAGGAGTTAGAAACATTTTACTTCTGCAATTTTATGCTACCCTGGTAACTATTTATCTATTTTTCCGTGTTAATTGTTAACGAGGGAAAAATACACACATCTATCTATCTATCATATATCTATATCTATCTATCTATCTATCTATCTATCTATCTATCTATCTATCTATCTATCTATCTATCTATCTATCTATCTATTTATCTCCCTCTCTCCATATATATATATATATATATATTATATTAAATTAGAAATAAAACCACTATTATGCAAATCAAACAATGAAAAACATAAGCCAATACATAAATTTAATTTAATTTATATTATTTTAAATATATATCAAAAGTATTAAAAGTTTAATAAAAGATAAAGAGTAAAACACTACGATCGTTTCATGGCTGTACAATTTGAATAACAATAATTTAAATTCAATTAATAATTCGAGTTATGGTTACAGTCAATCTTCAGGTTAATTGAAATATCTAAAAAACAATCAGAAATATTTAAACAATATTTTTAAGATATAAATAATATAATAATTTTACTTATAATAAACTCTATTATCAAACTAGAAACATAAAACTTAACAATTATGATTATATCAAAATCGACTATAATGTTAAATATTACTTTTAATTTATAAGGTAGGAAACCCACCAATAATCTAATATCGGTATTAATCTATATCTAAGTACATAAATAATTAAAAATGACTATTATATATAAATTATCAATGAAAATATATAAATGTATATAAATATTATAATTAAGATCTAAAATAATCTCTATAAATAAATATATATGCACATATAATAAAAACCTAATAAATTAATTTTTCATATTTAAAGATGAAATAGCTAATTTCAAAATACAAATAAACAAACTTAAACGAACTTTCGGAAATCTTATGTAAAATACTAATAGAAATAATCAATTCGTAGTTATATAGTATCGAATAAATACTATAAATATAATTATCAATGGGAATAACTAGCGAATATCAATTAAAAAAAGCAATAACTAAGTTATGCTATTAAATTAGACATGGCCTGGACCAATCTTTAGTCGAAACATATCTAAGTTTATCAAAGTTTATCTAATTTAATTATAAGAAATTTAAAACTACAATTAATACTATTAATAGATATATATACAAAAGCCTAATTTTAGACACCTCGTATACTTGCTATCAAACAAAAAATCTATCGCTAAGTAGTATCTTACGAATAAACTTAAATTTAATATCTAATAATATAGCAAATTACGATAATTAGATCATTACATAAACAACGATATTTACATAAGGAAAATATTATTACACCAAAGACTTATACAATATTAAAATTTACAACTTGAAGATCTTAAATATAAATAAATAAATAAATACTTATCTTAGCGAGGTTTAGTATAGACATGTGTGTGTGTGCTTGTCTTAGGGTTGTTTCTCTCCCCCTCCATCGACTGAAAACCCATGTTGGTTTGCTTATGTCACTATCATTTAGCGTTTTGGCAATACTTTAAAATTAAGTACCTTGGTCGTTTTATTCGATTAAACCATTCAAGTCGGTGCTTCAGCATGACCGCGGTTCAATGACTGAAAGAAATAAAAGATAATATATATACATGTATATGCGCATGTGTG
>NC_043006.1:104645983-104648483 GCF_006345805.1 Octopus sinensis | reverse complement strand
CGTTTCTTGTATATTTCTTCTGTGTTTTCCTGATATGTTCTCAAGGCATCATTTTATTAAAGGGATTGTTTGTTTCTTTAATCTTAACATTCTGGTTATCTTTGTTTCCAGAAATAATAGCCCGATAAGGAAAGATATCTTTTCCTGATTGTAAATAGCTACATCTGTTTTCGCTATGTATTCTTCGGCATTGTCCTTATTGTTTTTAGTATTCTGAATGAACCCTGTCGAATACAGGGATTGTTTGTGTTTCCAATCCCAGCAGTTTGGTTATGCCTATTTTCAGATCTTTATATTTCGGTTTTTACACTTCTTTAGAGACATATTATTGTTTGCTGGGAAATATTAACGAACTGATAGAACCGTTTTACTTGATTGCTTTCAAGAACGTCGGCGAGATGGCAAAAACGTTAGCACGCCAGGCAAAATGCTAAACAGTATTTTGTCTATCTTGTGTTCTGAGTTCAAATCACGCCGAGGTCAACTTTACCTTTCTTTCTTTCTTTTGAGGTCGATAAAATATGTACCGGTCGAGTATTGGGGTAGATTTAATCGACTTGCTTTCTCCTCCAAACTTGTTGGCCTTCTACTAAAATGTTTAATCAATATTTCTTAGTTTCTTTTTCCGCGTGATCTGGTATATTTCACGGTGCTGTCAATTTGGCATTCTCTTTGACCATTTTTCAGAATTTGCTTATAACATCTCCGTATCATTGCTGGCTTAATTTTCACTGTACGAATTTTCCAACTCTCTCATGCGTGTTTCTATATTCTGTTTTGGCTAAGATTGGACAAAACAACAACAACAAAATAATATATATGTGATTAATTGTTTCTTTATAGACACCACATATTTTGTGATTCCTTCTTGTTCCTGATTCATTGTAAGAATTTGGTATTTTTTAGTGCAGCGCTGCAATCGAAAATCCTTTCAGCTCTGAATCTAGTTTTTACCCTTATTTTTTTACTTTTATTTTTCTGATCAGATATCGAGGCCCGTGTTTTTGCCAACTTCTTAACATCACGGTATCATCTCCATGTTGGGCTTTATTCTTTTAACTTCTCTGCTTCTATATCTATTCTCGTACTGCTATTTATATTAGTTTCCTTGTATTCATTATTAGACAGTTTTGTAGTCTTGCAGTTGCTATTTTTAGATAATTTACCTCCCAGTAGATCTTCATTTGGCATTTTATAATCATTTATCTCGGAGTCTCTGTAGTAAATATATAATTTTCAGTCAGCTTTTGGATGGTGTACTCTCCATGATTAATTCTTTCCTATTATTTAGCATTAATTAGCATCAAGCCGAGAATATTCCGAATATAATTTATTACTGGAACGGCTAGGATATTGATTTTTAATACGTTATTCCTTTTTTCCATTTAACTTTGGTTTAAGAATCGTTCTGAGGGAACTATAATATTTATTCCTAACTTTCTCTTCCATTAGTATGTTGTACTTTATCTTGTTATTTCTTTCTGCATTATCTGAAAATCTGATTCCGTTAAAAATGAAGGTGTTTCAGCCGGCGCATATTGTGATCGTTACATGTTTGTTTATCCTGTTGGTATTTTATGTTGGTGTAAGATTTATTGGTACCCGATACTAGAATTGCAATGGTTTTTTAATCTTTTGTTGCTATCTTATAGGACAGTTATTCTATTTGGTGTCTTTCGTTGACTGACAGTAACATAATTCATGAATTTTAATTGTTTAATTATTTCAATCATGAAATAATATTCCATTGCTGCTTCCTGTTCTTATCTCGCTTGTTGAGCATACACTATGTCGTGAAAATGGTCAACTTATTTTTGTCATCACCTCCAGAATTTTCAGTGTTTATTCTTTGTAATTTCTTGCTGTTATCTTTTATTTGTTCACTTTCCACATATGATATTCTTTTGGTCTCGAGAATATATCTTTGTAGATTAGCAGGGATTTAGGGACGAAATTTTTATTCGAGATCAGAATTAAGTGCACTTGCTCACTTCTGATAAGATACACGTATATTGTATTACTTTGCCTTATCGCTTTAAAATATGCAGGAATATAGAAGAGTATTCATGTATTATCTATTTATGCATTTTCTAAAGTCCAAATGTTTATTCCATTTATCTTAATTATTGTCAGGTATCAGGTTGTAGGTATCTGAGAATACACAGTTCTTCACTTCTCGTATGATTTATACACGAATCCAAATTTCATGTTTCCCTTTTAACACTGGGTCGAATGATATGGTTTTCATTTCTTATATGTGGCATATTTGTTAGAAGAGCTGAGCTTTTCCGATGAAGATTTGACCCCTGCTCTAAATAGCAATAAAATTTCCAATTTAAATTTGGATAGATAAAGCAGATTAGAAAATAAAGCTCCCCTCCATCAAAAAAGAATTGTGCCACTGTATGAAACACTTGTTATTATATCTAGAGTGAGTAAATTAAATCTCTTGCCGTGATATGCTTTCACACATTTGTATTCAAAATTCGAATACGTCTGG
>NC_043006.1:104625983-104640983 GCF_006345805.1 Octopus sinensis | reverse complement strand
ATGCTTGGCCACCGCCACTAGGAGATTTTAGTCGAACAAATTGACCCCAGGGATTATTTTGCTGAAGTGTAGCACTTATTCTATGGGCTTCTTTTGCCGACACACTAGTTATGGGGATCTAAACACGGTAACACCGATTATGAAGCAGAGATGGGGGAACAAACACAGACACACAGACACACACACACACAGACACACAGACACACAGACACACAGACACACAGATACATATGTATATGACGAGCTTCTTTCAGTTTCCTTCTACGAAATCCACTCACAAGGTTTTGGTCGGGCCCAGGCTGTAGCAGAAAAAAATTTCCCAAGGTGTCACAATAATAGGATTAAATCCGGAACCATGTGGTTGGAAAGCAAGCTTCTTACCACACAGTCGTATGTATTGTATATGTGTATATATATATATATATATATATATATATATATATATATATATACATATAAATGAAAGAATGGAGTCGAACGACGACTTAAATCGTCGTTCGACTCCATTCTTTCATTTATCTATAGTAAAAAAACACTCAAATTTCCACACGAAAGCACGTGATTTCTGCCTTGGCATGTAGCTTGAACCGTGCTTTCTGACGTAAATTTGCTACCCGGGTATCGGTTAACCGAATTATCCATACTAGGATAATACATTCAGCTACTTATATATATATTATATATATATATATATATATATATATAGATATATGTATGTATATGTATATGTGTATTTTTATATATTATATATATATATATACTAAGCAATAAGGGTTAGCAACGAATTGCCTTACCACATACCGAATTAGAAATAGCAGTCAAAGGGTTATAGCTATTTCTTCTACTAAAAAGGGAGATCTCAGTAAAAACAGCAATTGGAAGGCTGACACAAACAGGTAAGAGAGAATGAATTAACTGCAATCTATCAAACATTTTTAAAGTTATCTACGGACGTACGTTCCGAAATCAAGTTTTAAGGAAAGCATAAGAATTAAATATTAAATATTAAATAATTCTATCTTACCGAAACTCTTCTTTTCTTCAGCGTAGAATACTATAATCATAATGATTATATATTGAATTTTGAGATACTAGGAGGCACCAACTCACTCAGTATCAGAGCGAGCTAGAATCCGCAACTAGTATCACCGAATTCAAATTTGTGAATGAAACGATTGTGTCAACACCCTTCCCACCCGCGTGTAGCCAAAACAAGATGCTGTGGTCATCTACTGAGATAAAATATGGTTATCCGTAATAATGAAGGGTGAAATTAATTAATTTGGAATAATTATCAATTACACCAGTAGTCTTCGGCATGTAAAAGCCTCATCGATTCGAGGGAATTTAAGTAATACTAAGCAATAAGGGTTTAGTCAACAATTGCCTTACCACATACCGAATTAGAAATAGCAGTCAAAGGGTTATAGCTATTTCTTCTACTAAAAAGGGAGATCTCAGTAAAACAAGCAATTGGAAGGCTGACACAAACAGGTAAGAGAGAATGAATTAACTGCAATCTATCAAACATTTTTAAAGTTATCTACGGAGCGTACGTTTCGAAATCAAGTTTTAAGGAAAGCATAGAATTAAATATTAAATATTAATAATTCTATCTTACCGAAACTTCTTTCTCTTCAGCGTAATACTATAATCATAAATGATTATATATTGAATTTTGAGATACTAGGAGGCACCAACTCAACTCAGTATCAGAGCGAGCTAGAATCCGCAACTAGTATCACCGAATTCAAATTTGTGAATGAAACGATTGTGTCAACAGCCCCTTCCCACCCGCGTGTAGCCAAAACAAGATGCTGTGGTCATCTACTGAGATAAAATATGGTTATCCGTAATAATGAAGGGTGAAATTAATTAATTTGGAATAATATCAATTACACCAAGTAGTCTTCGGCATGTAAAAGCCTCATTCGAGGGAAATTTAAGTAATACTAAGCAATAGGGTTAGCAACGAATTGCCTTACACATACCGAATTTAGAAATAGCAATCAAAGGGTTATAGCTATTTCTTCTACTAAAAAGGAGATCTCAGTAAAAACAGCAATTGGAAGGCTGACACAAACAGGTAAGGAATGAATTAACTGCAATCTATCAAACATTTTTAAAGTTATCTACGGACGTACGTTTCGAAATCAAGTTTTAAGGAAAGCATAAGAATTAAATATTAAATATTAAATAATTCTATCTTACCGAAACTTCTTCTCTCAGCGTAGAATATACTATAATCATTCACAAATTTGAATTCGGTGATACTAGTTGCGGATTCTAGCTCGCTCTGATACTGAGTTGAGTTGGTGCCTCCTAGTATCTCAAAATTCAATATATAATCATTTATGATTATAGTATTCTACGCTGAAGAGAAAAGAAGTTTCGGTAGATAGAATTATTTAATATTTAATATTTAATTCTTATGCTTTCCTTAAAACTTGATTTCGAAACGTACGTCCGTAGATAACTTTAAAAATGTTTGATAGATTGCAGTTAATTCATTCTCTCTTACCTGTTTGTGTCAGCCTTCCAATTGCTGTTTTTACTGAGATCTCCCTTTTTAGTAGAAGAAATAGCTATAACCCTTGACTGCTATTTCTAAATTCGGTATGTGGTAAGGCAATTCGTTGCTAAACCCTTATTGCTTAGTATTACTTTAATTTTCCCTCGAATGAGGCTTTTACATGCCGAAGACTACTTGGTGTAATTGATAATTATTCCAAATTAATTAATTTCACCATTCATTATTACGGATAACTATATATAATAATATATATATATATATATATTGTGGAGATGTACTTGATGATCTGAGAACGTGTGCTGAAACTAAAACAATTGCAGCATGAAAGGTGTTTCTAAGCCATTTAAAAACAAAGACCGTTAGATCCACTTCAACATCTAAATATAATTTGTTGATATATTTTCGTCACTTCGAAACCACGACCTGTTCACTGACAAAATTCCGTGCTGTGTGTGTGTGTATATATATATATATGTGTGTGTGTGAGTGTGTGTATTTATATATACCTTTTTATGGAAATATCAATGTAATATCTAGTTTGCCTATGATAGTAGTAATTAGTATTCTCCATATATAAAACTGCAAATATAAAATAGCAACCTACAGATATAGGACAGCGAAATCTAGACGCAAATTGAAATTTGATGCATATAAAGATTAGAATTGGCCTTACAAGGAAGTTTTACATATCTCATGTTTGTAAATTATATCTGACTTAGTGACTCCTAATTTTACACATATATCTCTGAAACTCATTAATTTCTAATTCAACTGAGGCTAATGGTTCAGATATACACTAACCTAATTTAGGATCTAATGTTCATCATGGGGAATTCAAACCTAGGGTCATTATAAGGTCAATAGGATAACTGTTTTATCGCCGTATCAGTTTTCCAAATGTTTCCTCTCGCATTCTTTGCATTCAAAAACTGTAGTTCTCGATCAAATATCAAAACTACACAAACATACTCTTAGTTCATTTCAAACCACGACAGTAGTCTAACCTTGAGTAAAGATCCATAGACTACAAACCAGATGTGTGAAACTGGATGCAAATGCAATTGCGTCATGTCTATGCAGCAGAAACGTGCGTCAGACATATCTAGGATCTTTTCGGTTTTAACGGCAGTTTTTTCTAGCGGTGTCATATGAAATTGTAACCCATAATTACGACCCTAGTCTCGATATATTGCATTTCAATCTATTTTAGGGTTAGGGTTAGGGGTGGAGGAAGAGTATCTTTTTTTCTTCACAAATGTAAATAAACCCAATCTGTTTCTTCAACGAGGGACATATTCATACGGCACAGAATGTTTTTTTTTACCTCAATAGACATCAGCGATTGGTTGAAATTACAGAAATTGAAGAAAAAAAACAACAAATATCTTTCTCAATAAAGCCAAGAGAAAAAGATGTTTTATAAACACATTCTACCAGTATACGAAGTTTAAAATTTTTTAGTCACCTAGAAATTATGTTAAAAACTGCCGTTCAAACCGAAAGGATCCCTGATTTAAATATGTTGTATGAATGATTGTAGAAATAAAAGATGAGCAGATTTATTAATCTCCGTAGTCATAGTTACTTTCTTGGATATACACTCGGTAAACTATTTGTAATCCAGAGAAGCAAATGCAGGATTTCCCCATTGCGTGAAGTATACTGGGATTGCTTACTATAAATAATCTCTGCTGTTCCTTACCACTCGATGTGATTAGCCATATCTATGGATTATAATTGAGTGCGTGAACGGTATCTGCTTAGATATATTATCCTACCAACTGAATACACATAAGCGTGCACACACGCACGCACACACCCACAAACACATGTGTGTGTGTGTGGTTCAGATACTTCACTTGGTATTATTTTATTGTGCTGGCAGAATCGTTAGCACGCTGGACGGAATGCTTAGCAGTATTTCGTCTGCCGCTGCGTTCTGAGTTCAAATTCCGCCGAGGTCGAGTTTGCCTTTCATCATTTCGGGGTCTATTAAATAAGTACCAGTTACGCACTGGGGTCGATATAATCGATTTAATCTGTTTGTCTGTCCTTGTTTGTCTTCTCTATGTTTAGCCCCTTGTGGGTAGTAAAGAAATAGGTATTTATTTTATTGACCATACGATATAAAAAGTAAAAATTGACCTGGATGGGATTCGAAACCCGAATGAACAGAGACGTGGCAATATCTTGTCCGTCACTCAACTAATTTATGGTTTTCTATAAAGATAAAAAAAAAAATCTTTGCTGGGCAATTACTCCCATTTGATTTGAATTTTTCCGTTTGGATTGTCCTATCAGTATAATTAGTTACGGTCTTACTCTTTGACAATGCTTCCTTAATTGACTTCGAAATTATATTTTATAACGAAAAAAATAAACGGAAAAAAAAAAGCACGACAATTTTGTGCGCCATATTTTGTTTATATTTTATATATACCTAATACGCATACACATATATACACTCACAGACACGCACATATAATCACACATATATGTGCATATATATATATATATATGTGTATGTGTGCGTGTGTATTTATATATATATATATATATATATATATATCTATATATATATATATATATATTATATATATCTAAATACACACGCACACTAATAATATACTCCCTAATACTATTATATATATATATATATAATATATATATATATATATTTCTCTCGCTCTTTAATTCAATCACTGTCTGAAATAAGTATTTATGTATTCATTTAATTATTTATTATCATCCTTTATAAGTGCTGTTAACATATAATTTACTACTCTTTAGTAATTTTTAAAAAATTCATTTGTAAGAGACAGTCGATTCTCTTTATTTTTATTTGTTCTTTGCCTCACGTTTTCATCCGGTTTCTGTAAATTGAAATAATTGTTTCGAACACAGACACAATAGTCGGAAATTCAGTGGGGACAAATGAGTTGACGAAATCGACCACTGTTCTTGAGTAATACACCATTTTATCACCCCTAGTGGGATAAAAAAAAAATCAAAGATGACCTCTGTGGATTTTGAGCGCAGAACAAGAATCGGCTCAAATACAACACAATATTTCCTTCGACGATCAAACAATTCTACCAAACCACACCCTTACTGTAGGTAAAATGATGCGAGGGTGACGGGGAATGTTATTTAAGGCGATAAGCTAGCACAATCGTTAGCATGTCGGGCAAAATGCTTAGCGTCATTTCCTCCGCCTTTACATCCTAAGTTCAAATTCTATCGATGTCAACTTTGCCTTTCCTCCCTTTCGGGGTCGATAAAATAAGTATCAGTTGAGCCCTGGGATGGATGCGGATCTTTTCGGTTTGAACGGCAGTTTTTAACATAATTTCTAGGTAACTAAAAAATTTAAAACTTCGTATACTGGTAGAATGTGTTTATAAAACATCTTTTTCTCTTGGCTTTATTAAGAAAATTCTATAGTTTGTAAGATATTTGTTGTTTATTTTTCTTCAATTTCTGCAATTTCAACCAATCACTGACGTCCATTGAGGTAAAAAAACATTCTGTGCCGTATGAATATGTTCCTCGATTAAGAAACAGATTGGGTTTTTTTACGTTTGTAAAGAAAAAAAAAAGATACCCTCACCCACCCCTAACCCTAACCTAACCCTGACCCTAACTAACCCTAACCCTAAAATAGATTGAAATGCAATAGATCGATACTAGGGTCATAATTATCGGTGGCCATTTCATATGACACTACTAGAAAAAACTGCCGTTCAAACCGAAAAGATCCGTGGATGCAACTGACTTACACTAGCTGACCCTCCAACTAGCTGGCCTTCTGCCTAAATTTGAAACTAACGTGAATAAGACGGTGAGCTGGCAGAATCGTCAGCCCGCCGGGCAAATGCATAGCGGCATTTCGTCTGTCTTAACCTTTTGAGCTCAAATTCTTTCGAGTTGTCATTTCACTATTTGGTATTTCATTATTTCGGGTTCGATAAAATAAGTACTAGATGAGCAGTGGTGTCGATGTAATTTATATACTCCCTCTCCCGAAATTGATAGCTTTGTGCCGATCGAGCTGGCAGAATCGTTTGCAAGCCGGACAAAATGCTTAGTGGCATTTTGTTCGTATTTCAGTTCAAATTTTGCAGAAGTCGACTTTATCTTTCATCTTTCGGTTTCTATAAAATAAGTGCCAGTTGAGGGCTGGGGTACAATTTAAGGTTTTGTACCTATAATAAAAAGAATTATTAAGGGACGACAGGTGGATAGTGGTAGTAGACGAAATTGTGAAAGTTTCGGACGGAATGGCCTGCAGTATTTCCGAAGGTCTTTTACGCTCTGAATTAAAATCCAACCAAAGTCAACTTTACCTTATGCACTCGTCCCCGGGTCGATTAAATAACATATCACGAAAGTACTGACGTTATTGGTATCAACTTATCCCCGCGCCCGAAAACCAAGGCCCTGTACTTATATCAGACATCATGAAGGTGACAAAAACTAGCAAAATCAGTTGCCTGTCCGGTTAAATACTAAGCAACATTTCTTCCGGCACTTTACGTTTTGAGCTGAAATCTGGCGGGCGTCAAGTTAGCTTTTCGTATTTTTGGAGCCGGTAAAATGAAGTACCGGTCAAATGCTGGGGTCGATGTAATTGTTTAACATTCTCCCCTTCAGATGACTGGCTTTGTACACAGGTTTCAAAAATTAATACAAGAGAACTTCTGGGCAGTGGTAGTTTCCAAAATTGCTAGAGCATCAGGTAAAATTAATTCTTCGTGTTGTTTCTGCTCTGCGTCCAAATCTTGCTTTACCGGACATTCTTTAGGAGTGGATCAGATAAAATAACAGAAAAGAAATGGGGTCGATGATATTGTCTAAACACTTTCCCTTAAAATCACCAAACCTGTACATAAATATTGTTTTGCGGTTTCCTATGAATAAAAGCGATACGCGTTATACATACATATATACAGGCAGACTGACCGACAGATAGACAGGCTTATAGACGGATTTATACACATATACCTACATATAGAGATAGATATGTTTGCATAGGTGTGTGTGTGTGTGTGTGTGTGTGTGTGTGTGTGTATACTTGCCAAGCAAATAACTTGATCTGAGATCAGAGAAGAGCCATTCCGGCCTTTAATAACACACAAAGCAGTTAAATTCATTTTAAATTTAAATTTTGGCACCTCATAAAATAAAGCGAATGTTACCGCTTTGTGTGGTGTTAACAAATTACTAGAATGGCTCTGGCATGATGCAATTGCCGAATATATATATATGTATATATATATATAATATATATATATATATTATATGTTTATATGCACATCTCTCTCTCTCTCTCTCTCTCTCTCTATATATATATATATATTATATATATATATATATACACATACATATACAAGTATACAAACAGATATATATGTATATGTATGTATGTATATATATAATATATATATATATATATATATATATATATTATATATATATATATATATATATAATATATATACACGTAATTATATACATATGCGTATATCGCATGTGTGAGTGTTTGCTTGTGATTTTGCCAAAACCGCAAAACCTGGTGTTTTCCACTGAACTCTGAAAGTAACTACAGGCCTCTTGAGACGCTGACCTCCTACAAATAACAGTAATCTTTCAGCACTACTGTTCTTATACATATGGTACGATAACTTCTACTTCACACACTAACGTCCCAATTAATAGCTACAAAGACAGCCATTTTCACTGATTAGTAAATTCCAAAAGAATGTCCGGCCAGTAATTGACAGATACGAACTTCCTTATTCTTCTTTGTTTCTTCTTTCCCCATAACAATTCTTCTAGGCCTCTGAATTATCTAACTATAAACCCTCTCTACCACAGGTCGATTCGACCCATCATTCTATCCTCCTCCCACCGCCTGTATTCTGCCTCATATCTAAGCCGATGCACAATCACTCAGTCCTTCTGTGCTTCTTAATATATATTTCTTTACTACCCACAAGGGGATAAACACAGAGAGGACAAACAAGGACAGACAAACGGATTAATTCGATTACATCGACCCCAGTGCGTAACTGGAACTTAATTTATCGATCCCGAAAGGATGAAAGGCAAAGTCGACCTCGGCGGAATTTGAACTCAGAACGTAACGGCAGACAAAATACGGCTATGCGTTTCGTCCGGCGTGCTAACGTTTTAGCCAGCTCGCCGCCTTTGCGCTTCTTAGTACCTTGATCTTGAGGAATTCCTCCTGTTCAGCGAAATTATCGACAAATTCTATCCATCTATATATATGTATGTGTGTGTGTGTGTGTGTCTTAGTGCATGTGTATGTCCCAACCTTCTCCGCTTGAAAACCAGTGTTAGTATGTCCCATAACTAAGTGGTTCGGCAAAAGGATCCGATAGAATAAATACAAAACTTTAAGGAAATAAGTACTTGGGGTCGGTTTGTTTCATTAAAGCCCTTCAAAGCCGTGCTCCAGCATGGCCGCAATCAAATGGCTAAACGAAATGAAAGAATATCATACAATTCTTTATGGATATTTAAGTATAGGCGCAGGAGTGGCTGTGTGGTAAGTAGCTTGCTAACCAACCACATGGATCCGGGTTCAGTCCCACTGCGTGGCATCTTGGGCAAGTGTCTTCTGCTATAACCCCGGGCTGACCAATGTCTTGTGAGTGGATTTGGTAGACGGAAACTGAAAGAAGCCTGTCATATATATGTATGTATATGTATGTGTGTGTGTGTTTTTGTGTCTGTGTTTCTCCCCCTAGCATTGCTTGACAACCGATGCTGGTGTGTTTACGTCCCCGTCACTTAGCGGTTCGGCAGAAGAGACCGATAGAATGAGTACTAGGCTTACAAAGAATAAGTCCTGGGGTCGATTTGCTCGACTAAAGGCGGTGCTCCAACATGGCCGCAGTCAAATGACTGAATCAAGTAAAAGCGTAAAAGAGTATAAAAATATAATAGGATAATTTTTTTTAAAACAGCGAATGGCTGTGGTTGCACCCCAAATATGGTAGGAATCAAAAGAGTCCATAAGCAAGAAATGGTTTAGAAACAGTTCCCCACTAATAAATCAATGGTTACAAATTTTGGCAGTAGGGTAGCAATTCTAGGGAAGCAGTAAGTTGATCGCATCAACTCAAAAATTCAACTGATGCTTATTTCATAGACCCCGAAAGGATGAAAAGGAGAGCAGATCTTGACAGAATTTGAACTCGGAACGTAAAGAGCCGGGACATATGTAGGTAAATATTTTGTCCGACATTCTTTTCATTCATTTACTTGTTTCAGTCATTTGACTGCGGCCATGCTGTAACACCGCTTTAGGAGACTTTTAGTCGAGCAAATTAACTTCGGGATTTATTTTTATAAAGTCTAGTACTTATTTAATCGATGTTTTTTGACGAACCACTACGTTACGGGGACGAAAACTACATCAACACAGGTTGGCAAGCCATGAGGGGGGCATAAACACAAAGATACACACTCATATATATATATACGTGAATATATATATAGACTCACACACAACAGGCTTCTTTCACTTTCTGTCTACCAAATCCACTCACAAGGCTTTGATTGGCCAGAGACTATTGCAGAAGTGACACTCCATGGGACTGAACGCGGAGCCATGTAGTTGACGAGCAGCCTTCTTAGCAGACAGCCACGCCTACGCTTATAACGAATCTTAAACTAATAAATTAATAAAAACAGAAATGTCACGTCTGTTTAAAATTCCTCACTTCTTAATCAAACAAGTTATATTAATGAATGCGAGAACGTAGCAATAGTTTACGTGTACAATCTCGCTCTTAGCCATAGTTCGCTTAATGTGAAATAAACTGATTTGAGGTAATTACTCAATTCTTACTGATTTTATGCCATGCAGTTGATCAGAAACGTTCAATTCAGATTATTATATATTAAGACTTAGACCGAATTAGAATTAATTCCTTTATGCTAAATATAGTTTATCTAAGTTAATGGAGTGATCGATCTGGAGCAGAAATCATAGTCTTAACGTCGTGGATACATAATGGCGAAGATAATATGGCTCAGGCGTGAAAGTTTCGTCTAGTTTGATGGAAGCTTTAATTTGATCAATTATTTGACACTAAAGCTAGAGGTAAATGCTTAGGAAGATAAAACTGACAGAATCAGTTGTGAAGCAATGGGACTTTTTAACCTTATCTGCTTAGGCATGTTATTAAAAATAGAACAGTCTGAGATTATCTCGGTGGTAATGCTGCCGTTATATATATATATATATATATATATATATATATATATACCAACGGCTAATTGTAGTATTTTACATCTAATTAAATTACAAGACTAAGGTTTTGGTTTAATAATTCTTTTATTACTATTTTGTTTTGTGAAAAACCTATCCGCAACTAACATCCTTTGACTGCTTGACTAAATACAGGAGCTGGCAAGTAAATACCGAATACACAGAGTTGAAACGCTGTTTGATTTTTCTTTTCAGCGTTGAATGTTCACCATCCCACTACCATTGCACACACACACACACACACAAACACAAACACAAACACACACACAAACATTCACATACCTCCCTTTTATATACACACACATAAGCTCACACAGAGTTGAAACGCTGTTTGATTTATCTTTTTCACTGTTCAGTTTCCATCATTCCACTACGAAGTTTGCCATCACTCCTTCCTTTTTATTCACCTATCACTCCTACCATTCTCAGTCATATGTTGTGACGGAGGAAAACACAAGAGTATTATTATAGTAGATAAGGTACAAAACCAAGTTTTTAGTTTAATAATTATTTTACCACAAATCTTGTGGAAAAATCTATCGGCAACTAACATCCTTCGACTGCTTGTTTCCTTCAAAGGAATATTAAAGATTTCCTTCCTTCTTGTCCGCCTTATATACATATATATAGTTGATCCAAACATGAACAAAGCGAAAACATAACAACGTGAGGATGTAGAATAAGTATAGTGTTATTGGACGCTCAGGAAAGGAATGAAAGAAGGAGGATTTCACGTTTCTTGCGGAGCACTTCGTTAGAAATATAGAACAAAAGAAAAAGTCTAGAGAAGAGAAGACGGAGAAACAAAATCGCCAATGACACAGACACAGACACAGACACACATACATACATACATACATACATGCATACATACATACATACATACATATATTGCCTAATAGTGGTTTTATCTCTAATTTAATTTTAATATATATATATATATATATATATATATTTGCTTATATTTATTTATATATGTGTGTGTTGACGAGTACAAGGATTGATAAAGTGAATAAAAGTTTCCTGCTTAACTGCAAGATTGAAGGGAAGTGGGTAACAAGATGTAAGTGATAAGGCAAAATCTACAAAATTAATTCATAGGAATAGCTTAAGCAGAGATGAGTTGAACAAACGAATTAAAATGATTAATGAACTCCCTATTAGAACAACACCACTTTCTATTTCTGAGATGCAAAGCATAGTCAAAATTCCGAGACAATATATAAAAATAACATATAAACGGTTTTCTTAATTAAGCTTAAAATTATTTGGAAAGCCAAAAAGAGTGTCTTGTAGAGGAGGATAAAAACGATTAAGTCACTAGACCAATACCTTATCTTCTAGACCGTTCAAGGACTTAGATTTCTATTATACAAGATATACATTCTATATTTATGATTCACAAGTTCTGTGTTCCATTGCTAATTCTTTTATTAGCACAAATTTGAATCCAAAAACTTACATCAATTTATTTGTCATGGTCTGGTATACTCAATAAAATATGTTCACTTACACACACACACACACACACACACACACAATCAACCTCATACTCATAAAAATACACAAACAAACACACACACACACACACCAATATATATACATATGTACAAATACATACATATATGTGTATATATCACTGTCTCAATATAGTATCTGATAAATGCCATCATTGTAATACTAATTTCGTTTAAAGCATATCCGCTTTTCGGTGTAGCCTTGCGTAGCGCTGTTAAAAATTACGTAATTTACCAGAGAGTAAATCAAGTTTATAAAATTATATAGAAATTATATCTAGTTTTTTTTTTTTGTTAGGAGTATTTTACACACACACATATATATACATATGTGTGTATGTATATGTGTATATATATATATATATATATATATATATAAATATCTTGAGTAATAGCTTTTAAAATAATTATTTGAGAGCACGACTGAAAGACATATTCTAGTATATTAGCTTATTGTTTCTGCGGAGAATTGCTTAATTACTGCCACTAGTTATTGCCAAAGGCTGGATTCGTTGGATGTGGGTTATATCTCTGCGACGGATGTAGTGTGGCCATTAATGTCACTATCAATCAGTCAACCAATCAGAGTCATGTGAACATACGACAATCTGACGTAGAGGTTGAAGAAGCACGTATAGGGCAAAATCAGGGTGTAATTTTTATCAGATGGACACACATACATACACACGCGAACGGTATATAATTCGGCGAGCCGGCAGAAACGTTAGCACGCCGGGCGAAATGCGTAGCCGTATTTCATCTGCCGTTACGCACTGGAGTCGATATAATCGACTTAATCCGTTTGTCTGTCCTTGTTTGTCCTCTCTGTGTTTAGACCCTTGTGGGTAGTAAAGAAATAGGTATATGTGGTTAAACTTCAATATGTTTTAATTTTTATTTCTTATTTTAGAGCAAATATTATATGTGTGTCTGTGTGTGTACATGTGCATAGTATGCGCATTCGTATATATATATATATATGGAGATATATATATATATATATATATATATATATATAGATGGATAGATAGATAGATAGAGAGAGAGATAGATAGATAGATAGATAGATAGATAGATAGATAGATAGATAAATAGATAGATAGATGTGTCTGTTGTCCCTTGTTAACAATTAACACGGAAAAAATAGATAAATAGTTACCAGGGTAGCAAAAAATTATACAAGTAAAAAGGTTGTAACACCTTGTTTTTAAATGTAGAAACTTCGGGTTTGCGTGAAATTCTTTTGTCTAATATATATAAATAAATAAATGGAGTTCAACGCAGGTGTTATTCAAATTCTTTTACTTCCGACACATGTTTCGAAGATATGATGGATATGTATATATCCATCATTTTCTGTTAAAATGTCTTATTGACAAGTTTCATTTCTTCATTTTCCATTTATATATAAAAAGAAACTTGATATTTCTTGTGCCAATTCTTATTATGTTCGGGATATAATACAGTCAAGAAGTTGTGTACCAACATAGATCCTGCCATTTTGGATAGTTCTGTGCTTGTCGTAATAGCAGCAGCAGCAGCTCTCTAAATGCCGGTGTAGTTGGTGTCGCAAAGGTCACATTAGGGACCATGAAATCTAGCTGTAAGTTGGCAGCAATGACAGTGAAGGGGGTTGTCTGTGGTGGTGAATTCCTTGGTGGTGGTGGTGGTTGTAGTATTAGTAGTAGTAGTAGTGGTGGTGGTGGTGGTGGTAGATTCCACCCGCTACGTTTATTTGGCTTGGTTTCGCATCACGTGTTAGTGACTGGTGTATCCGTTGATCCAAAGTATATTTATAATCCGTGTGACTTGTCTCTCCCGGCTGGCGCTTTCACTGCATCTCTTGTGTATGAGGGAGATCTTGTTATCTATGTAACCAGTCTTGGCCCTGACGGGAGAGCCGAATTGTAGAGGAGGAGGAGATCACGGAAGGCTGGCTTTCGATAAAACACCATGTCAAATTTTCCCTCGCCCGTGATGCTTGACCACTACATGTGCTTAAGTTTATATATATATATCACCGTGATCACCGTGACTGACCAGGCTATCAGATGTTGCTAGACATCGCTGGTCACAATGTGCCTTGCATTGTTTTAGCCTTCAAATGACGCCACCCCGCTGGCTATAGGAGCAGGCCAATATATATATATATAACTCGTGTCATAGAACGTGTGTGTGTGTGTGTGTGTGCGTGTACGTGTGTGTGTGTGTGGCGGATTTCCGGAAGGAAATGCTTGAATTGTGCAGGCCTGGTCAGCCATTAGAGAACTTACAGGTATTAACCCATTGTAAATTGTGATAAAGCTATTGTTCACAACGGAACCTGTGCCTCCTTGGGAAGGGTGTGCCTTTCTGTTGGAGTATGTCAAAAGAATGCATACTGTGTCACTGGCTCCCTCTGCCAGCCAGTACATCTGTGCATTATGCAACAAAATTGGTCGGTCTCATGTGTCTTACATGGGCTTCACATTGCATCATCAATGACTTTTTCCAATGATTCTTATAGAAATGGCTTTGCTCGTCTGCGACAGAGCAGTTGCTATGAATGAATGTATATATGTATGTATGTATGTATGTATGTATGTATGTATGTATGTATTTATGTATGTATATACGTATGTATGTATGTACGTACGTATGTAACATGT
>NC_043006.1:104595983-104620983 GCF_006345805.1 Octopus sinensis | reverse complement strand
ACGCACACACGTACACAAAAAATGTTTTCTACCCCTTGACGGAGGTCTTGCCAACCTGCGCCAGCACACATATATAGAAAAGTAAACACACACATGTCTCTAAGTAGATTTTTTCTCGCCCCTTATAAAACATCCAATATTCCTTAAATAGTCAGAACTTTATTCTCGGTCACAAAGAACATCTACACACCCTCACCCACAGGAATGACCGCTGCCTGACCCGTTAAAATCTTCAACCACCGGTTCTCAACATACACTGATAAACAGTTTTGCCATGGGCTCTTAGGAGCCTAGTTCGATTTGTTTTGCTCCGCCTCTGTTCTGTTTTTGTTTTTTCCAACGGATTTCCTATTTCTTCCTGAAGAGAAATACACAATATGGTCTCATTATTCAATCGGATTTTGGTAAATTGTGCCTTTCGAAACACGTGTAGAATGAAATAAAACGATTTCTGTTCAATCTTCGTTCAGCTCCATTTCTTCAATTCACCAATAATATTTAAATTCAATTATCCGCACCAACGACCTATTTTTTCCATAGAGAGAAACACTAAAGATAGTGTTTTGAGTGGTATTAAGTTCGTATATGGCATTATAATTGACATAGCTATGGCCGAGTGTTTAGGAGCTTCAATTCGGGATCAGGAGATCCTGGTTTCATCTTCAGTGTGAAATCCTGAGTAAGTGTTTTTGACCATACTCTCAGATCCACAAAAGCCTTGTAAACAGAAGTTTTGAAGGCCCGTCAAATGAATTATGAACGAGATTTAAAATGAAAACTTTTTCACGCGACCTCTTGTTGATCCAGCTTGACCTTTACATAAAATCCACATGCGTTTGGGGTACACCCAGCCGTTTATGCGTTAATTTAATCTCTATATATAAACGGCAAAATGTCTGTGTGCGTGTCCTTTATACAGATCCACAATTTTTTAGTTAGAGGGCTCGCACTGTCTATGGTCATTCAAAACCGTCCAAGGGTGGTCGTACACACCTTTACATTCCCCCAGTCACCCCGCAAAGCCATTAAAAAAATCAATAGAAGTGACTTTTTTGTGAATTTTCTATCCAAAACCCAATCAAGATTCCCGAAATTTGATACGCCAATTGAATGACAGTACTCGCATGCCGGGTCATAGTGCTAGTAAGTAGATATTACAGTTGAACGAACAGCTGAATGTTCATCGTCGAAACTGATGAAGGATCCTGTATTATTAATACATCTCTGTATCCTGTGTATAACCTTCGGTTTTTTTCGTTTTAAGTTCTACTCTAAAATTTGTAATTCCCATTTTCTCCGATACTGATTAATAAAATTCAGCATTATGAATACTACTTAGAATCCATTGACTAACTTCAATAATGAAGGGTCTTTATTAATAGAGGATTAGGCATATTTCATAGTAATTTCTAGTCAGTAGTTGAACTTAGACACATAGCGTTAAATATGCCCCGAAATACAATTTCATGCTTGGAAAAGGTTTGAAATAATAATCAATGATTAGTAACATCGATTCCACTGCAATATTAGTTTCAAATATTGGTACAATGCTAGCAAGTTCGAGAGAGGGGTTAAATCGATTGGAATTCGACGGGGCCTTAACAAAAATTCCGTCTAATTAAAATAAGTATCAATGTTCAACTGGTACTTATTTTATCAACCCCACCCCCACCCGAAAGGAAAAAAGCAAAGCCAGCCTCGGTGGAATTTGAACTCAGAAAGTAAAGATGGACGAAATGCCGCTAACCATTTTGTCCGGCATGCAAACGATTCTGCCCTAGAATAACGAGTATGATGTATGCTGATAGCGTTAAAGTGCATGAGGTTGCAACCCGAAAAATCTATCTTCTGTTCCAGGTTCGATTTTTGGTTGAGGCAATATCATTTATTCGTCTAATGCCAATAGAAAGAAATGGCCATTATACATACTCATTCCATTTTCCTTAAATTCAGTAAATATATCTTATAGAGAATGAAACAATTGAAGTCTTGATTTACGTATTTATTCGTAATACGTACTGATTCGAACGTAAAAGTTGCTGTTACGTACATCCCCCAACAACTCCCTTTTACGACGACAGCGAGTTCATAAAACACTCGGTTAATTGGCGCAGCCTCTTCGTTGAAGTGATAAAAGTTGCCTTCAGCCAATGTGAGAAGATAAGTTTCGCTTTTACATTTTTTTTACATCCGTTGACCGTAATTTTATTTGCAGCATGGCATAGCTAGTTTTGGTTAATTCTTCTATAATTTCTTTTCTTTGCATTTTTTTTTCTTTCTTGCCAAAATCTAAGATATAGGCTACCAGACCAATATCTCCTCTTCCTCACGGCAAAATAATTTATTCCACTACGTGAATGTTTTTGTACTTAGTATTGGACGAAAGTGATCATCATTAGCTTCCTTTCGTTCTACTGTTTCACTTAAACCAATAACAGTACCCGACTGGCAATTATTTTCAAGATCCTTCAAAGAGTAAACGGCAAAATAGACTAGAACAGGATATGAATTTACAATAATGTATCCACCGCTTCTGTCAAATTTCAGTTATAGTACATTAAAGAATATCGATTTTTCTAGATAATTTCCCGGCTAAACTTTATTGACTAAGGTAAGAATTTGAATGATTGCGTTTAAAGAGAACCTTCTATATCGATTTTGATATTTTATGTCATCAATCTTCATCTGGATTTGAATCTGGGAAGTTCAGGAATTTATCTTTTATCTTGTATTTGTTTCAGTCGTTGCACTGCGACCATGCTGGAGCACCGCTTTGAAGGGGATTTTAAAATCTAGCGCTTATTCTGGCGGTTTCTTTTACAGAACCACCAAGTCATAGGGGTGGAAACAAACCAACACCCGTTGTGAAGCGGTCATGGCAGACACCCAAAGACACATGTACACACATTCACTCACACATGTACACATACACAGCCACTATCATTTAATTTATACGCCCGTTTGAAATAGTGATAGACTACTTCTGTAAATGAGTAGTTATGCTACACTGCGAGAAATTAAACATATATATGAATATATTTGATATTACTTATATAATTTTAATTTAATTTTTTTGGCTCAAAAAGCAAACGTTAGGCCATGTAGGGGGACATGGAGTTATGTACAGGGAGGGTGTTCATACACAGAGTTCAGGCCATTACTGGTCAAGAGAGACTTTGAACCGAGCGGTCGTCGGCATCTTCACTATCTCGTCCTGGATCCGCAACCCGGAAGGAGAAAGCCCCTCTCCTTCGATTGAGATAAAATCGTCGTAGATAGAGCTTTTCGGAGTGACCCGCAGCCCACGCTCTGGAGCAGGAGTGAAGAACAGCTCTTTCGAGAGGTTACACTTTCCGCTTATGATGTTGTGAGCAAGAATGAGATCACCACGGCGTCGTCGTTTCTCGAGAGAATAAAGGTCGAGCGTCTTCAGCCTTTATTCATAAGACAAATGCTTGAGACCAGGAACCATGCGGGTAGCCAGTTTCTGGACTCTTTCGAGATGATGTATGTCATTGAGGAGATAAGGAGAAGAGGTTTGAATCCCGTACTCCAATAAGTATAGCAGTGAACTGAGATGAAGCCATTTCACTATTTTATTAGTACTGGCATTAGTATTTACTTAGTTCAAATTTCAAATTCCTTCTGGCATTTGTAATGAGGCTTACTTTAATGGTACTAGAAATTATATCTTATATAAATTCTATCATCACCGCCTTTCACTAATACCTATTAATAGCAATATATACAGCACACTATTTAAAATGCCTCAAACCATTCAATGTGCTTTAATGCAATTATATGTGGAACTCAGAAAAGCGGTGAGCAGATAGAATGAAACATCAGCGACGATCTATATAACACACATGCGCACATACTCTTTCTCTCTCTCTCTCTCTCCCTCTCTCTCTCTCTCTCTCTCTCTCTCTCTCGCACACTCACAAGAACGGACGCACGCGCGCACACGCACACACACATCAAAATAGCCGTCACGTCTGAAAGACTATGACCTGTTAAGTGGCACGCGCTATGGTTCTGATAAATTTTGTGGCGGTACCTATGAAGTCACGAGCAAATATACGCTTCTGACTGATCCTCGACTCCCGCTTGAACCGGTGAAACATACAATGAATGATAGACAGAAGGAGAGAGATGGAGGTACGAGCAGTAAAACTGTTCTCATTTCCTGTTGATGAGCTCGAGAACACAAAGCGTAATCCTGTTCAAGAGTTTTTTCTTAATTTTATTTTATCTAGTTTCAGCTCACGAGCTGTGGCCATGCTAGGGCACCGCCATTAGACCTACTATCTTTCTGATCCTCAGCTCAACGCCCTTACTACTAATCCACGCATTTGTATCCAAACACATATTAACACACAGACACACACACACGCACATATATGTATATGAATTAATATGTATGTCTGTACATTTATTATATCAATCTCTAAATCTCTCTCTCTCTCTCTCTCTGTTTTCTATATCACTAGATGTGCTCTTTATTTTCTACCAGTATACGAAGTTTAAAAGTGTTTAGTTAACTAGAAATTGTGTTGAAAACTGCCGTTCAAAAGGAAAAGATCCTTTACTTTGAATTGTTATTATCTCATACCTGATTAGTCTGTTATTCCGTAACATGCTTCACGATTTAAATTTACATATCTTATTAGTATTTCCTCCTAAGTTCTATATTCTCTAGGAATGATCTATTTTCGCAATTTATCCAGTACAACCCTTAAACAAGTAAATATTATATTCCTAAACAATAGATCCACTTATTTTGATTACTGAGTTATTCACGAATATACCAACACTCGCTTTGAATTGTTATTATCTGATATTTAATTAGCCTGTTATTATGTAACATGCTCCACAGATTAAAAAAATTACTTTTTGTAACTAAACACTTTCAAACTTCGGACACTGGTAGAATGTGTGATATAAAACATCTTTTACTCTTAGCATTTTTGAGAAAAACTTATATTCATGAACTTATTTTACGTTAAAGTTCTCTTATATCGGTACTTTCAACCAATCAATGACGTGTATTCAGTTGAATAAAATTACTACTGTTGTTTGACAACAACTATCGGCGGTGTATTTTTCGTTTGATATTTATGACATCGTTCGTGCGTTTGTACTGGTTTTAAGGTTTTAAGGTTAGGGTGTTAGGGTTAAGATTTTAAGGTAAGGGTTTTAGAGTTAGGATTAGGGTTTTAGGGTTAGGGTGTTAGGGTTAGGGTTTTAGGGTTACGGTTAGGGTTGTCATAAATAACAGTGACAAACGAAATATACACCGCTGGAAGTTGTTGTTGACAAACAACAGCAGTAATTTTATTCAGCTGAATACATGTCATTGTTTGCTGGAAATTACCGAAATACGACAATTTTAACGTGAAATAACTTCGTAAATATAACTTTTTCTCTAAAATGCTAAGAGTAAAAGATGTTTTATATCACACATTCAACAAGTGTCCGAAGTTTGAAAGTATTTAGTTACAAAAAATAATTTCTTAAATCTGTAGATCAAAAGGTAAAGATCCGACTTTTTTTTCCTGTGATTTTATTACCGGCCACGATAGAGGATACAGTAATCCCTCGCCATATCCCGGTTCAGCTATAACAGTTTATTATTTAAGCTAACGTCGATTCCTCCGTGGTGGTGTTTTGCATTTATAATAAAATAAATATATACAAATTACAAAAATAATAATAATAAAAATAATAATAATAAAAACTGTTTCTACTTCGCGGATTATCATCTGCCGCGCGGTAGTCGGGGGATTATTGTATATCCTACTATTTATATATGAAAAAAAAGGTACTGGAGTCGATTTTTTCGACTAACCTTGCCGCAGTCCGATGACAAAAGCTAGTTTCAGCGCACAAAAAGAAAACATTACAAGGGAAGTGGGCTGGTAAGGAAATAAAGATCTCACGACCGTTTGACTGGGTCCCTTTCATTAAACGCCATTCCTTTGTTCTCGTTACAAGTGGTTAAAAAATAAGAACGAAACTGAAATGAAATATAAAATAAAACAAAACAAGCGGCGCAGTGGAGGGGTTCATATGGAGAAACAAAGAGAACTGAAGTGTTATGTGGTCGAGCAGTGGTTGAATGATGTTGATGAGGGGGGAAGAGGGAGGAGGGGGAAGTGTGTGCATGCTTTGTTGTCATTAGATTCAACGGCGAATTCATATTTTTGGCGCAATTGCAAAGCGTACCTTTTATTTATTTATTTATTTTACCTACCGTTGACATACACACGTATCTAGATACGTCGGAAACTAATACATATACAAAGACACACACGCACGCACACACACACACACACACACACACACACACCACACACACACACACACACACACACATACACATACATATATATATACACATACATACATACACATATACGTACATTCATATATACATTCATACATACATTTCTATATACATATGTGTGCATTATGTATGAATGTATGTATGTGTGTGTACGTATGTATGTATGTGTTACTGTGTGTGTGTGTGTGTGTGTGTGTGTGTGTGTGTGTGCGTGCGTTTGTGTATGTGTATTCATTGTTAAAATGGCAATATATATTTTTTAACTTATCCGCTACTGGAATATAAATGTATGACTCTGTGTGTGTGTATGTGTATGTGTGTGCGCGCGTGTGTGTGTGTGTGTGTGCGTGTGTGTGTGTGTGCGTCTGTGTGTGTGTGTGTGTGTGTGTGTGTGTGTGCGTGTGTGTATGTGTGCCTTTCGTACAAGCATGAATATACACTCACTCCATATTCGTGAAATTAAGCGTATGAGTGGTTCAGTGTTACCGAGACACGTGTACAGTTTAAGGTAATTGTCGGTCGGAATCAATATGACTTAGCAAGACAAAGGTAGACAAAGGTCGAATGAGAGTGAGAACCTTCCCCTATCCCCAACCGACAGGGTTGGCATGCTTGCAGTTTCCGTTTCTCGAGATTTGCTCAAAAGGCGTTTGTGTCTGCGTGAAATCGAGTGAAGCTCTACTAGTCCACCATTTCACTCACCTAGTGGAACGAACCCAGAACTTCATGATATCGAAAGTTTACTTTAGGTATACAGTAAGTTGCTGTGTGTTGGAGAAGTTATCTGCCCAACTACATGGATCCGGGTTCAGTCCTACTGTGTGGCAACTTGGGCAAGTGCCTTCCTGTGAGTGGATTTGGTTCACGGAAACTGAAAGCAGTCTGTCGAATGTGTGTGTGTGTGGTGTGTGTGTGTGTGTGTGTGTGTGTGTGTGTGCGTGCGCGCCTTCATGTCTGTGATTGTCTCCCGCCGCCGCCTGACAGCCGGCAATGCTTTGTTAACGTCACCGTTACTTAGCAGTTCGGCAAAAGTGACCGATAGGATAAGTACTGGATTAATATTAAGTATTGGGATCGATTCGTTCAGCTAAAAGTTCTTCAAGGAACCGCCCCAGCATGACCGCAGTCTAATAATTGAAACAAGTATAAGATAAAGAATAAGGATAAAAGATAAACGAAGTATTTGGTGGGCACTTTTCCTCTCCTCTCCTGCTCCAGTGAAAATGACTCCCTTAATCCTAACTAATGTGAGGAGATCCCTTCAGTTTGGCTTACGGTTTTTTTTTAAACTAAACAGTTTGAAGCTTCGTATACTGGTTTAATTTCTCACGTTGGACACGGTATACTTACAAACTTTTTTGACAAAATTTCGTATTTTAGAAGCTATCTTGTGTTAAAGTTATCATATTTGCGTAATTTTAACCAATCAACATGTATTCAGCGGAAGAAACTCACTGCTGTTTGCGAGAGTAATTGGGGAGCAACAGCTTCCGGGTCATCCCTACTAAATGTATTTTTCAACCATGTGAGGATTATAGCAGTGAATACACGTCGCTGATTGGTTAAAATTACCTAAATACAATATTAACAAGAAATGACTCCTAAAATACGAAATTTTGTCAGAAATGCTGATATGATGGCCGGTAATAAAGTCACAGAAAAAAAAGTCACAGAAAAACAAAGTCATAATGCCATCGTAATTATATATGATTGCATTATATGACTGTAAAAAGAAAATCAAATTTTGTTTATATCTTAAGCACAGTAAGGTAATCAAACAAAAATATTTCAGTCATTTATTGACAGTACATGACATATACAGATTGAAAACTGCGTGGTATTACATGTATATTCAATGTTTTTAATGATGATGATTAAGACGAATATTCCAGCCGACACCACGAAGGAATTCTGTCAGTTTTGTGATCCGCTCGTGAAGCAACACACAAGTTGCGAAGGCGTTCTTGTAGCTGCCCATAGCGTCGACAAACTCTTCTTTGAGGCATCCTGCTGAATAATGGTGCTCACTGTCGCTACTTCACGTTGAAATCATTCAATGACCCGCCAGAATGAAGGATGGTAGTGAGCAACGAGGTCGAAGAATTTATTATTCCACCCTTGGTATGAGCGTTGTTGTTCGTGGTGGCGTCATACACATTCCATAGGTGAGGAGCAAACATAGGTGGAATATAACGCTTTCTCAGAGGCATCAAGACATCACTGGTCATCGCAACTGGCTGTTGTATCAGTCGGAAGAAGCCACTGACATAATTTGAATCGAAGTACATGAGCAACTCCTCGGCTTCAGGTGGATCGGATCTTTTCGGTTTGAACGGCAGTTTTTTCTAGCGGTGTCATGAAATTATCACCCATAATTATGACCCTAGTATCGATCTATTGCATTTCAATGTTTTAGGATTAGGGTTAGGGGTGGGTGAAGGGTATCTTTTTTTCTTCACAAATGCAAATAAGCCCAATCTGTTTCTTAAACGAGGCACATTCATACGGCACAGAATGCTTTTTAACTCAATAGACGTCACCGATTGGTTGAAATTGCAGAAATTGAAGGAAACAAACAACAAATATCTTACAAACTATAGAATTTTCTCAATAAAGCCGAGATAAAAAGATGATTTATAAACACATTCTACAAGTATACGAAATTTAAAATTTTTTAGTTACCTGGAAATTATGTTAAAAACTGCCGTTCAAACCGAAAAGAACCGGTGGATCTTGTGGAATGACAATTTTGGGGTATCTCAAACCTTCATTTAGGTCTTCTTAGGGCAAAATGCTAGAGCATCAATGGTTGCATATATCATGCAAAAACACTCTGCAGACTGTGATAAGTCAATAAAATAGAAATTGAATTTTAAAATTTACTGTTTGTATGCTGCCCCGCTGACAAATATTTCACTGCGTGGTGGTTGGGGACATTTGCCCTTCGCGATCGTTCAACATACCAGCGGTCGTATCCAAATCTCTTTCAAATATTAGTCTTTTATTTTAACTTGAGAAAAGATACTTTGAACAATGTAGTACCTAATGAAGGAGAACTAATCATGATATTCTGTTTTGGGGCTTTGTTTAAACCCTGGTTTATTCAACGAGTGAATGACTGATTGCACCTAGAAAGTAACCCTCCGAAGCACAAATCCGGGTAAGGTTGTTTATGGAAGACCAGCAGTCGCCCATGCATACCAGCCTCCTGTATCCACGCCACCAATGTTATCCAAAGGAAAGTCAAACGCCACACGTGACGTCGCAACACATTTCTACAGCTGAGTGAACAGAAGCAACGTAAAATAAAGTATCTTGCACAACACACAGCCCGGTCTGCAAATCGAACACACTACTTCATATTTTTGAACCCGACGCTCAAACCATTGAGCCGTGCGGTTTCACAATCAACGAGTGATGACTTAGGATTTAATCTGCAATAAGCACTCCACCGACCGCTGCAGTCTTTGTAAAAAAACAAAACAAAAAAAAACACAAGATCAAATATTTCGGGAGTGTTATAAGCAGGGCCGTTTTGAGCAACATTATAGGGTCCCGGACAAACCAACGCACTGGGCCCTGTAGTATTTATTTATGGGCAGCAAGCCAGAGTATATATAGATCAGATTTGAACCCCTAAAACTACGTGGACTTTGTGCAACTGTCCAGTGTGCCTTAAACAGTATTGGCTATGCAATTACATTGACCCTTAGTATGTGATTACTATCGCTCCAGTCGGATTAAATAATAAATCGACACCTACGCCTCCGGGATTTGAACTCACAATTTTAAAGTATATATTTATAAACAGCAATCTACTTAGTTCCTCAGTCTGTCAATTCTGTCATTATACTGTCTTATTTGGTGTTATAATATCAAGAAACCTCTCAGGCGATTGTTTGGCATTCAATTAGAGCTTTAATTTAGAAATTTCAATTAAAGAACTTTAAATTCTAATGAAGTTAACCTTTGATAGAGAGCGAAATATAATTAAACTTAATGTTGTTTTTTGTCTTTTTTCTTAAATTGGCCAATAAAGTTTACACGTCGAACAGATAAATTTTCAGCTTAATAGAACGAGATAATGAAAATGAACAGGAAAAAAATCTTTACACAATCTTTACACATACTTATATATATATATAATGTATGTATGCATGTGTATACATACAAACGCATGAATATATATAAAATATATGCACATAACACGTATATATATATATATATATATATATATATATATATATATACACATATATATCAATATATGTATATATATATATACAAATATACACACACATATACATATATATAAATATATATCAGTATATACATGTATGTATATATATATACCTATATATAATATGCACCTATATATATGCATATATATGTATGTATATATACATACATATACATATATATATATATATAAAACAAACACGTATACGCGAGTGTGTGTGTGTGTGTGTGTGTGTGTGTGTGTATAAGTTTCTATGTGATTGTAAAGTGTATAAGTATACATATACATACACATATAAGTACATATATGCTTGCACATACATACACATATATGCATATATATATATATATTAAGAGAGGGAGAGATAAATAGAGACAGACAGAAAGAATGAGAGAGGGGTTTCGGTGGTTCTGGCGGTGCCGGTGATGGAGAGGGATATAAAACAAGGGGTGCAAATTGAAACAGATACATACATAAAGCAAAGAAAGATAACTTAAGTAAAGAAAAGAATAGCAAAATATCGCCGACAAAAATGTAAATGACAAATATAGTTATTGATGAATAAAGGGGAAAAGATAACAAGTAAGATTGATAGAAAGTATCATGAAGGAAAGAGAGACAGGGAAAAGGTATGGAGAGAGGATATGAGAGAATGATAGGGAGACCTGAAGGAGAAAGTTGGAGAGACAGTGAGAGGGAATAGCGAATGATGGGGAGATTGGGTGAGAGGAGATATAGAAAATGTGGGGGGAAATTATAGCGAGAGAGGAAGAGGGAGACATTGTGAGAATTTTAAAGAATTAATGAGGGAGAAGGCTAGAGAGATAGTAAAAGAGAAAGATGGAGAGTGAGGGATAATGGTGGCAAGATCGTTTGAAACCAGGCTATAGTGAGGGTAAAAGGCATAAGGATGGTGGGAAATGTAGCACGATGGTGAGCATGGAGAAGGATAAATAGAGAGCGAGAGAGAAAGAGAGAGGGAGAGAGAGAGAGAGAGAGAGAGAAGGATAAATCGTATCAAGGAAAGATATAGTGAGGGAGAAAGATAAGGATCTTTTCGGTTTGAACGGCAGTTTTTTCTATCGGTGTCATGAAATTGTCACCCATAATTATGACACTAGTATCGATCTATTGCATTTCAATGTTTTAGGGTTAGGGTTTAGGGGTGGGGGAAGGGTTTCTTTTTCTTCACAAATGTAAACTAACCAATCTGTTTCTTAAACGAGGGACATATTCATACAGCACAGAATGTTTTCACCTTAATAGACGTCATTGATTGGTTGAAATTGCAGAAATTGAAGGAAAAAACAACAAATATCTTACAAACTATAGAATTTTCTCAATAAAGCCAAGAGAAAAATATGTTTTATAAACACATTTTACCAGTATAGGAAGTTGAAAAGTGTTTAGTTACGTGGAAATTATTTTAAAAAACTGCCGGTCAAACCGAAAAGATTCAAAGATAAAATGATGAGTGAAAATGTTAAGACGATAATGAGTGAGAAAGATTCCAGATATCGACAAAGGGTGATGAAGAGAGCAATGAAGAGAAAGTGAGAGAGAAACATGGTGAGGGTGAAAGGTAGGGAGACATTAAAGGGCAAAGATGGCGAGAAAGTGAGGTGAAAAGTGACAAAGATGTAAATTTGTTGATGGACGAACAAATGAAAAAACGGACGACTATAAAATATGGAACGAAATAAACTTAATTTCGTTTTCTTGACCAAAAAAAAAAAACATGTGCTCATCAGTCAGATATAAATCAAAAATGAACGAAAAATAAAAGAGAGAATTATAAGAAAAATATACGCCCAAGCTCATGTATATGTGTGTGTGTACACGTACAGGGCGCTATGAGTAAATTGTCGGCATTTTATATTTTAAATTTCGCGTATGCGCATTGTTTGTTTTGCATTTTGTCGTCGACTACACAGTATAGTAGGGTCAGTTGAGCACCGTCTGTGAGAAAAAGAGCATCATGATACTATTCCCTCAGCCACAAATTTATGAATCATTCTTTTGGCACTATAAAGAATGATTTAGAAACGACATGCTATGCTACTTAGCATTCGTGCCGGAAGCTCCAATACGAACATCTCAGAGAGCGTGGGTGTCGATCTGAGGTCAGTGCAATCTGAGGACAGTGCAATCTGAGGACATGTGTACCAAGAGTGATAAAATATCAAACATCCAGTCAACATTATGGTGTTTGGTGTGATCACTAGTGATGGCTACGTTATGCCTCCATTCATCTTCCCACACGGCCTCAGAGTTAACACAGAGACGTACATCAAGTGCCTGTAGAAGGTAGGGCTGCCCTGGGTCAATAGAGTGGCTGTTGGAAGACCCCATGCCTGGCAACAGAACCCTTCGCTATACCACACAAGTAGGAGAACCCAATCATGGCTGTCAGATAATTTCTGCGACCACATCACCCCTAACACCTGGCCACCCAACTCCCCAGACTGCAACCCCCTTGATTATTACGTGTGGGGCGCAGATGAACGAAAGATCAACAAAACTCCTTGTAACAACAAAGATGAACTGAAGGCAAGGATTATGGCAACATTCACCAACTTAAACAAGGAGACCGTCCAGAAAAGTTGGAGGAGATTCAGAAGCCGTCTGGAGGCCGTGGTTAAAGCTGCGTAATTTAGACAATAGCTTATTCACCTCAGCCTGTGTGTGTGTGTGTGTGTGTGTGTGTGTGTGTGTGTGTGTGTGTGTGTGTGTGTGTGTGTGTTGTGTGTGTGTATGTGTGTGTGTGTGTGTGTGTTTGTCTGTCTGTCTGTGTGTGTGTGTCATACCAAGTCATGTAAGAGAAGAAAAAACTCCCCTGATTTTTAAACAGACGGTTCCTGGGCGAATATCGCCAAGGAATTCCAGATAAATCATCAACTTCCGGACATATCTTTGTAAATTATAACGGGCTACTCAAATGGGCTATGGTGCCAAAAGAATGGTTCATGTATGTATATATATATATCCTTAGATAGTTAGATGCTTACATACGGTTCGACCAGCATAGGGCCAGGCCAGGTTTAAGCTAAATAGAACCATCAGGAAAATACATTTAAATGTGTTTCATATGAACCATTCTTTTGGCACCATAGCCCATTTGAGTAGACAGTTACAATTTACAAAGATATGTCCGGAAGTTGATGATTTATCTGGAATTCCTTGGCGATATTCGCCCAGGAACCGTCCGTTTAAAAATCAGGGGAGTTTTTTCTTCTCTTATATGACTTGGTATGACACACACACACAGACAGACAGACAGACACACACACACATATATATACTAATATATATATACACACACACATATATATATACTAATAGAGGCACCCGGCGTTGCCCGGGAAGAAACTTTTCTTTACGTATTGGAATAATAATAATAATAATAATAATAATAATAAACGAAGATACAAAATTTACCACTTTTATGAAAGGAGTTAAACTCTACCACATACGTTGAAGGATATTATGTAATGTGTATCTATATATTTATGTGTATCTATATATATGCATGTATGTATTATGTATGCATGTATGTGTGTGTATGTGTGTGTGTATGTCTATATATATATATATATATGTATGTATGTATGTGCTTGTATATGTTTGTGCGTCTGTTTGTCTGCCCAACATCGCTTAACAGCGGATGCTGGTGCATTTACGCCCCGTAACTTAGCGCTTCGGTTTAAGAGACCGATAGAATAAGTTTAGGCTTACAAAGAATAAGTCCTGGGGTCAATTTTCTCGATTAAAGGCGGTACTTCAGTATGGCCGCAGTCAAAGGACTGAAACAAAGAATAAAAGAATAAAAGAATACACACACACGGAATAATTAAACATAAATTGAAAGATTGCTCCACGCAATTAGCGTATCATATGCTCTGAGAGGGACTTAGAGGCCCACGTGTTTGTATATATACGTGTCTGTATATTTGTCTGAAAGGGTATGTATGTGTGTGGCTGTATACTCTTTTACTTGTTTCAGTCATTTTGACTGCGGCCATGCTGGAGCACCGCCTTTAGTCGAGCAAATCGGCCCCGGCACTTATTCTTTGTAAGCCCAGTGCTTATTCTATCGGTCTCTTTTCCCGAACCGCTAAGTGACGGGGGCGTAAACACACCAGCATTGGTTGTCAAGCAATGCTAGGGGGACAAACACAGGCACACAAACACACACACACAAACATATACATATATATATACATATATACAACAGGCTTCTTTCAGTTTCCGTCTACCAAATCCACTCACAAGGCATTGGTCGGCCCCCGGCTATAGCAGAAGACACTTGCCCAAGATGCCACGCAGTGGGACTGAATCCGGAACCATGTGGTTGGTTAGCAAGCTACTTACTACACAGCCACTCCTGCGCCTATGTGTACGGACAGCACATACGTGTTTGTGTGCATGTGGAAATATAAGAAACTCGGTGAAAAATGAATTGAAATGAGCATGGTGTTGAATTTAGGGAGGCTGTCCATGGTGGAGATTGCATCGTGAGGGGAGGAGATAAATGCCGTTTTCGTGTCTAAAGCAGTTACTGTGTAGTGACCGGGATATTTTATATAAACAAGCCTGAATAGGCACGGGTTGTTGACAGGACAATTAAGGAAACAGGGGCCCCCCACTTGATTGAAGTAGACAGTCCGATAAACAGCCACACTGACATATACACAAGCCAGACAGTGAGTGCCTTGTTTAGCTGTATTATTATTATTATTATTATTATTATTATTATTATTATTATTATTATTATTATTATTATTATTATTATTATTATTATTATTATTATTATTATTATTATTATTATTATTATTATTATTGCTGTTATTATTATTATTATTATCATTATTTACTATTATTATTATTAATATTATTATTATTATTATTATTATTATTATTATTATCTGCGCGACAGTGTTTGCGTTAAAGAGACGTTGTCTTTGTTTACGCCATATTCTCATTTCTCTCTCTCACTCTCTCTGTCTGTCTGTCTTTCTCTTTCTCTCCCTTTCTCTCTCTCCTGAGAACTGAGCAACAACGGCCCCTGGTATTAGTTGGCGTGTGTATGAGAAGGTAGATAGGGGCGAAATGTTGGGTGCGTGGCTTTATTGTGTGGGGGGGGACGGTTGATGGTCTTGCTCACAAAAAACCCCCCCACCCTACTTCGTCACCCTTCTCACATTACGCCTACACTCACCTTGCTATCGTTATTATAAACTTGTGTTACTAATATCGATGCTACAAACCGCGCCAGCAGCCACAACAATAACAATCTCTCCGTCACCACCACCGCCACCACCACCACCACCACCACAACTACTACTACTACTACTACTACTACTACTACTACCACCACCACCACCAACACCACCACCACTGCTTCTACTACTACTACTACTACTACTACTACTACCACCACCACCACCACCACCACCACTGCTACTACTACTACTACTACTACCACCACCACCACCACCACTACTACTACTATTACTACCACCAGCACCACTACTACTACTACTGCTACTACTACTACTACTACTACTACTACTACAATCACACTGTCATCATTGGTCAACACACCACACGCTACAAACACCACTCTGCTTCACCCCACACAAGCTTCGGACAGAGTCATAATGCCCACCCTTGTTGCGTCATCACTCCACCATCACCATCATCCCCGCCAGCACCAGCACCACCTCTACCATCATCATCATCATCAACCACAGCCGTCACCATCACGCCCACCACCACTATCTTCATCATCATCACCACCACCGCCACCATCATCAGCATCACTACTGCCACCCCACCACCATCATCATCACCACCGCAACAACCTTCACTGTCGCCACCTCCATCACTACCACCACTACCGCCACCACACTCACCATCACCACCACCACCACTGATACCGCCTCCACTGCCACCCACCACTGCTACCTACATCACTACCTTTACCTCAAACATCATCGGTAACTTCATCACCACTGCCCCTACCTCCGTCACTGCCATCAGCAACATCACCGCCATGACCATCACGGACGATATACTGGAAATAGTTGGCGACTATCTCAAAAATCACACACGACAATCTTTGAAAATTAGAAACTTGGAGAAAAATGAAAAGAAGATTAATGAATAAGTAAAATAGATGTTCATGCGTGGAACATATTTGATCATAGATCTGGTTAATGACAGTTGGTTAATGACATTTGGTTGATGACAAGGGCTGAACGATAACTTGGGTTGATCGAGAAAAGAACGTCCCTCGTCATATTTCTCTGTCAAGGCTGACATGAGACTTCGCAACAGCAAGTTAGATTGACAATGATCTAAGCAACGGCAAGATACACCAGCTACAACAAAAGCGACAGCAATAATCGCAACAACAACGACAATAAGAATAGACAAAACCGGCACTCCGTCGATTACGACGATGAGCGTTCCAGTTGATCCGATCAACAGAGCAGCCTGCTCGAGGAATTAACGTGCAAGTGACTGAGTACTCCACAGATACACGTACCCTTAAACGTAGTTCTCATGGAGATTCAGCGTGACACAGAATATAACATGGCTGGCCCTTTGATAAGCAGGTACTACTCACTTTTGCCAGCTGAGTAGACTGGTGCAACGTGAAATATAGTGTCTTGCTCAGGGAAAAAATGCGCCGCTGTGAATCGAACTCACGACCTTATGACCATTAAGCTATGAGCCTTCACTTACAATAGCAACAACAGCAACAATGGAGGTGCAATGGTCCAGTGGTTAGGGCAGCGGACTCGCGGTCGTAAGAACGCGGTTTCGATTCCCAAACCGAGCATTGTGAGTGTTTATTGAGGAAAAACACCTAATCTCCACAAGATTCCGGCCGGGGGTGGGGGGAGTTGAACCCCCGCAGTACTCTTTCACCGCAACTTTCTCTCACTCTTTCTTCCTACTTCCGCCACAAAGCAGAGGAACCATAGTGTAATCCACTATGGTGTAATAAACTTTCAGACCCTAGTCAAGAATGCGAATCCTCTGTACCCCAGGATGGTTCAGCTCTCCACCCGTTAAAAGGTACCGTTTACGGAATGATGATAACAACGTAGCTTTTGCGCCAGTCTATTGCGTGTGGTGGGTGGATCTTCAAGTTGCCACAGACACTCTTAGTAGCTTAGAGTAGGCTCGAATTAGGGATTATTCTTTGTGGCTAATGGCGTGAGTCCTGATTGGAAGAAGAAGAAGAACAACAACAACAGCATCAGCAAGAACAACAACAACAATAACGACAAAAAACGGAACATCTGTGATAAGTCTGTTCAATCTAGGTTGACCTGGGGTTAAACATTACACAATAGACTAATTGCGAGTGAATGATCTTTAGATAAAGTCTGCTCAGTAAAAGCTGGCCTAGGTTAAACAACACTTGCTCTCTGATGGCTGACCAGGGGCTAAATAACGGCAACAGAAAATTGATCGCATTTGGAACACATTTCATAATTGGTCTTCATTTTCACGGTCGACATGGAAATATGTTAAAGCATAATAACAAAAACAGCAGGAAGAAAACCTAAACTGAGACATAGACAACCTTTTTTCGAGAAGCGGGTCGCATGAGTCACACCTCGTTATCAAAGTGGACTACATGTGTAATGGTTCATTATCAAGCGGGTCGCACTCTTAAGAGATTCGTGGTCCGTATACATTAGGCGTCCCATCAAGAAAGTCCCACGGGTCACAGTTTGCCCAATGAATGATTCAAACAGTAAGCCACAAAAAGCAACAACAGCATACCACCACCACCACCACCACCACAACTAACAGCAACAACATGGTTCCGAGTTCAGTCTCACTATGTGGCATCTTGGGTAAGTTTCTTCTCCTATAGCCTCGGGCCGACCAAAGTCTTGTGAATGCACTTGGTAGACGGAAATTGAAAATAGCCGCTTGTGTGGCAAACTTATGAGTTGATAATATGTGGAAAACATGTAAAAAGTAGAAAAGAAATGCCTTCGTTTCACATAGTTTAATATCTTTTTATAAAGAATAAAAAAAATTTTATACATATTCAATGGATATAGTGATATCCAACCGCTTTTCGCTATTTAAGTTAGCTTTTCAAGGGAGATTGTGAAGTAATCAATTCTTGTGACAAATATTTTTCATCATTTTCGATCCTCGAAAAATAAGAAGGAGTCTAGTGAGTGGAAACACACACACATACACACATACACACACACACACACACATATATATATATATATATATATATATATATATACATATGCATACACACACACACACACATATATATATGTATGTGTGTGTGCGTGTGGTGTGTGTTTGTCGCCCTCCCCTTCATGCTTGACAACCGGTGTTGGTGTGTTTATGTCTCTGTAACTTAGCAGTTCGGCATAAATGATCGATAGAATAAGTACCAGGTTTTAAAAAAAAGACAAAAAGTACTGAGGTCGATACGTTCGACTATAAATGGTTCGTGGTGGTACCCCAGCATGGCTGCAGTCTAATGACTGAAACAAGCAAAATTTACATATATATATATATAATATAATATATATATATATATATATAGATATATCTATATAATATATGTGTGTGTGTGTGTGTGTGGTGTGTGTGTGTATGTGTGTGGGGGTGTGTGTATATATACACGTTCAGTCCCACTGCGTGACATCTTGAGCAAGTGTCTTCTACTGTAGCCTCGGGCCGACCAAAGCCTTGTGAGTGGATTTGGTAGACGGAAACTGAAAGAAGCCCGTCGTGTATATGTATGTGTATATATGCGTGTATATATATATATATATATAAGAGAGTTATTGGTACCCAGAAGACCCAAGGTGGGAGGTAAGGCTATGTAAGTGCTATAGAAGGACCGTAGTTAAACTCTCGGTTCGATAATAATACAAGTGAGGAGTTTAATGCGAGTCTTATATAAGCATGTATATGTTAAATAAAAAGCGACAACGAAGCCAAGATTGTGTGGAATTTTCAGGACATTTATAGAGAGAAAGCTAGTCTTACAGCTGTTTCTGGTATTTTAGGGATATTCCCTCATCAGAAATGGTGTGAGAGAGTTAAATTGCGGGTAATTGTAGAGTTCGTCTCTAAAATTTTCGTTGCGTCTTGCAACCTCTTTACCGGTGAGTGTGTTACATTATAAGGCACAAAAAGAAAATGACTCTCCCCAGACGCAACAGAATAAATGTGTTAAGATATGAAAATTAAACATTTTAAAAAAGCTTATTGTGACTTCCTTTTGTTTCAGACTAAATAAATTGCATTATCGTCGTGGAGTTGAAAGAACTGGCAGCATGACCTGCACAACGCTTAACGGCATTTTGTCCGCGTTTACTTTCTGAATTCAAATTCGTCGAGGTCGACTTTATATCTTATCATTTCGGGGCTGATAAAATCGGAACCAGTTGAACACTGGGGGCGATGTATTCGACTTAACCCCTCGACCAAACATGCTGGCCTTGTGCCACAATTTGAAATCAACATGTTAATTGTATTGTGTATAACTAAACCTAATCCGATATTCTCACAGTATTTTGCTTAAGTTTTCAACTCCTGAATCCGAAGAGATCTAAGATATTAAAATATTGATTTGACATTTTGGCACAAACCAGCAAATTCAGGGGTTGGGGTTACGTCGATTACATCAACCGCAGTTTTATACTGGTACTTATTTTGTCGACCCTGCAAACATTAAAGGTCAAGTCGACCTCGGCGGAATTCAGATATTAAAATATTAGAACATAACATTTGCACACAGACAATATATTATTTGAATGTATATATGTATGTAAGTATGTACATCTCTCTGTATGTGTACCCCTCCCCCACCATATTTATATACAATATGGTTCTGGTTTCCAAATAAAAGACTGCTTTGATTCTTAATTTGTAACCGAAATAACGTGTGAGTGTTTAAGCATTCATTTTGAAGGTATATAATATATTCTATTGTACTATAATAGATTATATTATATTGTATTATATCATATTATATTGTACAATATAATGTAATATAATATTATGTTATATCATATTATATTATATTATACAATATTTAAAAAATTTAGGCAGATTTTGAATAGTGTTTAGTCCATTGTTAAAATAACTTTAGTTTTAAAAATGCAACTTGATGTCGAGGAAAATAGTATTTGACACTGCTAAGGTGTCGTGGAGTCCGCAGAGGTCAAAACAGCAGCTTTCAGCTGTGATGCATATTCGTCAACTTGTACAAAATATGTACGTTCTCATAAATCCATCATACTTTTCCATCTAGATTTAACTCCAGCTAACCCATTTGCATGCATCGTTTTTGTCCTGCTTTTCTTCTGTCAACCTGTACATAACTGCACCTTCCATTTTTTGTTGTTTTTGTACTGCTTAAAGGCACGTTTCTTTCCTGCCAAGCTTACAGTTTAAACCATGTTTGTTTTCTCCCAGTCAACATCCTTATCATTACTGGTACTTTAAAATCTCCGGTTGCATATTTGAGCAAATAAAATTGTTTTTCTTTCGAATAGAAAAAAGTCTATCTTTATTTCTTCTTTTGCTGGTGTCTCAAATTTAGGTTAAATCAGTGTTTCTCAAAGGGGAAGCCTATGGGACGGTCGGACAAGTTGTTTTGAGAAAATTTGCTTTAACTGTTTTATAACTCAGCACCGTCCATTGGACGGGGAGGGACAGCGTTTTGCTCATATATATATATATATATACACATACATATATATATATATACATATATTATATATACATATATATACATATATATATACATATATATATAATATATATATACATACATATATATATATACATATATTATATATATACATACATACATATATATATATACATATTATATATATATATATATATATATATATATATATATAATATATATATATATTATATATATATATATATATATATATATATTATATATATAGGCTCGAAACGTTAAAGACTTGTTTTATTTATATTTCCTGAGCGCCATACTAAACAATTGTTCGTTTGTTTTCCACCTGCCTTCGTCTTTTGTTTATTTTCATAAAGCTTCCCGTTATATATATATATATATATATTATATATATATATATATATATATAAAGGGAAAGTTTACGAAAATAACCAAAAGACGAAGGCAGGTGGAGTACAACAAAGAAATGTATAGCGCTCAGGGATGGAAAAATATTTTACGTTTCGAGCCTACGCTCTTCGACAGAAAGATACACAGAAAAAAACAAGGAGAGAAACAAGGAGAGAAGAAAACGCGTGTAGTAGCCAACGATCTATCATGGCGTCTTCATATATATATATATATATATATATATATATGAGAGAAAGAGAAAGAAATGATAGCTAACTAGCTAGATAGATAGATAGATAGACGCATAATAGAAATTTACGTCCATACTAATACACATGTGTCGTATATAAGCAAAATACAAACGCGATGATATAAAGACACGCATAACAAGCCTTCTGAACCAGCTCCAAATGCAAGCATATCATGCAGCATAGGTTGATCGTATAAATACTACATACATAACATCCTCTTTCGAGTGCCTGTTTTCGTGGGTATGCTTTGGGTATGTGTGCGCGTGTGCTTTGGTGCATGTGTGTATGCGTATATATATATATATATATATATATATAATAATATATATAATATATATACGTTCTGTGTGTATGTGTGTTAATGTAAGCATGTATATTATTTACAAACATAGACATCTATCTATCTATATATAGAGAGATAGGATCCGATCCAATTGACAACGTAAGTCAGGTAGGTGACTGATGATACAGTATGGACGGATTTTCGAAGTCCAATGATAACCTACACACCTATTTGATTATGAAGATTTACAATCATACTTTCTCAGTGAAACTCAATATACCTACCATTATAAATAATATCAAATGTACCTTTTCGGATTTTTCATAATGTGATGTAAGTCTTTGGTATAGCAATTGCATGCGGCTGAAGAGAGCTTTAAAACATCTGTTATGTCGATTATACATTGATGTAAGAATAGGTTGTTTTATAAAACTTGAAACACGTGTACCGCGACATCCTTTGTGTTCTGTTTTTTTATTTCATTTGATGCATATATATATATATATATATATATATATATATATATGCACACACATATATAACTCCATGTCCCCCTATATGGCCTTGCTTTTACTTTTTGAGCCAACAAAAATTGAAGTGAAAAAATTGAATTGAATATGTGCTTGTCTACTTTTATGGCTATGTACATGCAGAAATAGACGCAGGGATATAATATCAATTAAAGGTTGTCGTAAGGACTTAGATATATAGCTTCTAGTGTCAGGATAAATGAACATACACTCGTTAGTACGGTAACTGACCAGGAGCAAAAGGAGACAGTCATTTAGAAGCCAAAACTACATCATATATAAATATTGTGTGTATACACATATAGAGAAGTATATATATGTGTATATATATACAATATAGAGAAGTATATACATGTATATATATATATATATATATATATATATATATATATAATATATATATATATATATATATATATAAGCATAGGTATATGTCTTAATGTATTCTCATAATATATGCATACTTATATCTAATATACATATACGGATACATAGGTTCATTCAAATACATATACACATACAACATTATACATAAAGAAGCACACACGCATACACACGCACACGTGTGTTTACATTACGTGTATGTTAATAAGGTAAAGAGAGGAGGGTTATTGAGGTTAGATTTAACCGAGACGAAAGACAAAACCAGAGGGAAAGACACAGAGAGAAAGAGGGAAAGAGGAAAAAAAGAAAGTAAGAAAGAAGAAAGAAAAGAAGGAAGAAAGAAGGAGAGAAAGATAGAAAGGAAGAAAGAGACAAAAAAAAAACAGAGCTACTGTGTGTGTTTATGTGTTGTATTTGTCTGTGTTCATGTATTGTGTGAAAGCGAGCGGTCGGAAAATTTACTGAAAGGCAGCGGGGAGAAGCAAAAATCTAATAAACGGTTGAGTATATCGTTGGGTCTAAATATTTATTGCCTTTGTTCGCAACGTTGATTAGTAACCGGAGAGTTCGTTATTGTCTGAGACCTGACCTGGGTACCCTCGTTTTGTCGGGTGGTGGTGATGGTGGGGGTGGGGGTGGAGTAGCGGTAGCTGTGGCTGGCAGCAAATTAGGATATGAAGCGGGTGGTATGAAATAAGAAACGAATGAACGAATGAAATGAGACAAAGTGAATTAAGTGCCTTTATACACACACACACCACACACACACACACACACACGCACGCTCGCATGCGCACATACACACACACACGTTTATGCAAATACACACCACGGGCACGTCTCTAAGCACATATACTTTTAATGGAGTTCGTTTATTGAGATCACTGTTAATGTTATCAGCAGTTATTATTCGCAATAGGGGGTCCCAAGATAATTTTTTGAAATGATATGGTATCAGCTGGCTATTTTTATCGATCTTCCTCCTAAAGTGATTACAATGATTGTTTTCCACTGCATGTACATATCTATCTATCTTTCTGTCTGTCTGTTTATTCTCTTCTCCCCCTATGTCTGCCAGTGTACCCCTTATAACCTAGGCAATACCGAAGCAGGCATCAAAGATTGGAACAGCTCCCTCACGAAAAGGAATATATCTCGTACTACTGATTTAAAAAAGGATTATAACAACTTTGAGGATAAACCCTTAGAAAAATTCTTTTCACAAAATAAGACAAACTATAAGGTGTAGGTTTGGTTGTGTCATAAAAAATTTGCTTGTCAGCCATGTGGATCCAGGTTCAGTTCCAATGCATGGCTCCTTTGCCAAGTGTCTTCTGCTATAGACTCGGGCCGACTAAACACTTGTGAATGGGTTTGGTAAGCGTGTGTGTGTGTGTGTGTTCGTGTCAGTTGTGCCAGTGTTTGTTCCCCAGTACTGCTTGGCAACCAGCGTTGGTGTGTTTGCGTCCCCGTAATATTAGCGGTTCGGCTAAAGAGCCCGATAGGATGTGTCATGCCTACCAAAAATATATAAGTACTGGATTGGGTTAATTCGACTAGAAGCAAATTCTTCAAGGCGATTCCCAGCATGGCCGCAGTCTAATTACTGAAAAAATTTAAAAGACAAAAGATAGAAGATACCTTCCAATACTAATAGTGACCCTCACCAAGTTACTCGTTGGTTGAAAAAAAATTGGAAATTCGTATCATAAAAGATGCAAAGACGCTTGGGTACTTTTTATGTATCCCATGTAGTTGATAGGACTGGAAAGGAACTAGCTGTACGATGCAATTGTAACTGACGCACCAGGAATAATGCTGAGCCCTTTCTATAA
>NC_043006.1:104540881-104595883 GCF_006345805.1 Octopus sinensis | reverse complement strand
CTTAGGTTTCGTTCTTTCTCATGAAAATCTACCAATCCAACTCCAAGATCCATTTTACCAGTGGCAGTCCTTTGCTGACGAATTCGCGATTGATATCGTACTTAGTTGTTTGTTTGTTGCTGCTGAATTTGTGGCAGCGACGTGTTCTCCCGAACCTTGCTATTTTAGAAGACACTTGCCCGAGGTGCCACTCAGTTGGACTGAATCTTGAACCATGTGGTTGGTAAGCAAGCTTCTTACCACCATATGACCGCATCTGCGCCTATATATACGTACACACATGTATACGTACATATATATCGTGAACTGTTACTTTCTCAGATACAGCACGGGATTTTGTCAGTGGTCAGGTCGCGGTCTCAAAACGACGAAAATATTTTGGCAAATTAGATTTAAATGTTGAACTAAATTTAACGGTTTATGTGTGTTTTTAAATGGCTCATAAACACCTTCCCCGCTGCAATTGCTTTCTTTCCAGCACACGATCTCAGATCAGGTCACTTCTTTGCAAGTACATCTCCGTAATATATATATATATATATATATATATATATATATATTATAATAATATATTATATATAAATATATATATATATAATATATATATATTATATATATAATATATTATATATATGCGTAAACTCCAAATTTCAGTTGGAGTTATGTAAGAAGCATATAGAGATCGGATATGTGGAAAAATTGCGTGAGGTCCGATGTGTCGTTTCTCTTAACCGCTGCTTCTATTTCAATGTTAGTCGTTAGTGCATTTATTAATTTGCATTCGAATTTTTTTCGCATGCATTCTTATGCGGCGGCGATTTCTATTTTATATTTTATAGCAGCGATCTTTAATCGTTGCGTATTTTGTTGAATAATATATTCTCTTCTAGCTGGAGCAGCATTTTTTCAATTCTGCTACTTATACCATTGATTTCTTGTTGCCAAAGCGCTTAGTAAGAGCAATAAAAGCAAACCAGCACCGGTTATCAAGCGTTGGTAAAGGACAAACCAAATCACACGCACGCACACACATGCACACACACACACATTCACACGCACACAAACACACATACCTCGAGCTTCCAGCTTCTTTCAGTTTTCGTCTACCACATCCCCTCATGAAGATTTGGTCGTCCCACAGGCACAATAGAAAACATTCGTCCAAGTTGCCACGCAGTGGCACTGAACCTATAATCATGGGGTTCCGAAACAAACTTCGTACCCACACACCTACGCCTCTATGTATGCATGCATGTATATGTACGCATACGTACATATATGTCTGTGGAGTGAGTGGGTGGGTGTGTATACATACATACAACATACATTATATATATATGCGTATATGCATATGTGACTATACAGACATATATAGAAATATATATATATATATATATATATTATATATATGATGGCTGCCCCCTCGTTATCGAGTAAGACCATTGCACGAAGCTTAACTGTTGTTGGTGCTCTGATCGAATGTGACTTTTATTTGCTTTTTAAGGCTACAAACAGCGATTCAGTTGAGACTCACAGCACCATCAACAATCATGAACAATGTTGCTTTCTTGCAATGCCTGTGTAAGAAGATATTTTTTAAAGTGATGAAAGGCTGTGCACTGAGTCAATCCCACTCACTAAGCAACGGGAGCCATAATCCGAAAAGAAGAACAAGTCAACATCATCGGTAACCACTGAGCCGCAGGTTTTATATCGGAGTTATCCCAGTTACCTGAGTTACCTTCTCCTAGAAGGATGCCCTAACAAAGGCTAGGAGTCCTTCACTCCCAATGGTTTAACCGCGCGATCGGGTATTCAGTCTGGTTATTTCTATGTCCCCGCGCATTATACAGCCTTAAGCCTTAAGAAAAAAAAATTACATATTTATTGGATGGCCGTTGACTCTCAAGAGCTACTCCGCCCTTTGACGGGTTTTGTTTTTCATCCCGCAGGGTGTCCAATAAACACTCTCCTCACCAAGCAAGCTTGGTGGGGTTGCCGGTTTAGTCGCCGACGACCCGACGATGCAACAGGTTGTACTGAGTTACATGTTACCAGTAGCACTGGTATATATATATATATATACAGTCACACACATATATATATATATGTATATGGAAAAAGAAGTCAAGATAGAAAATGCTAAAGCAATTTTATAAAAAAACCTTTCAGTACCGGTTTCAGTCATTGAGACTTTTTCAACTGAATGTATGGAAAAAAATTAAATTTGGAAAGATTAAAAGAACCGTTTTTTTTAAAGACTATTTGTATAGTGTTCAGATACAAGGGACATTTTCCTTGTTTCTGCCTGTCTCTGTTTATATTACTATGTATGTCTGTGTAGTCACATAGGCATATATATATATACACACGCATATACATATACACACTCATACAAGCACATATATATCTACAAACCTATGCAAGTGCATAGACACACACATACACACCAGGCCAGAAAGACGCGCGCAGACACATAGCAAAGTACTCTTCGTATGTTCACGGGTTTCTATAATATTTCCTTTCGTAAACAAAAGCATGCAAAGTGCACATCGGGGGAGTAAGAATAACGAAAGGAGGTGAGGTTTAAGTAGGCTGATAGATTACTTCACATCCTATGAACTACAGTCAGTCATAATCTGGATGCTTTCCAGTGAAAACTAATCGATAACAACTACTAGAAGCTGTCTTGAGAACGCTTGTGTCATTGACAAAATCTGCATTTAAAATGGATTTATTCCCTAATAGCATTATTAAACTAACTACCGATGGCAGCTTGTCTGTCATGTATTAGGATTCCAAAATGAGTTAGCTTTTAAAAGTACTTTGAATGTCCTGACTTGAAATGAAAAGTATTGTGTGTGTGTGGTGTGTGTGTTGTGCGCCGCGCGTGTGTGTGTGTGTGTGTATACATACTTACATATATTATTATATATATATATAGTATTATATATGTATGTATATATATGTATATATATATATATATTATATAATACACATATATATATATATATATATATATATATATATATATACATATATTATACATATATATATATATGTGTACAACATCACAATCAAGGAATGGCCATAATAGGCCATTCACCCACTAGAAATAACAGCCAAGCTTCAACCGCAAAACACATAATTCCGCAAACCAGGAGAAAATTAAAAAAACATTTACAATCTTCCATAGGCCTATGGAAGATTGGCTTGATTTAATTTAATCAGGTTAGTTTACCATTAAACAATAGATGAAACGGTGCATCGTATAAGAAATACAGGGTAATGTTTTTTTTTAATTTTCTCTGGTTTGCGGAATTAATGTTGTTTTGCGGTTGAAGCTTTGGCTGTTATTTCTAGTGGGTGAATGGCCTATTATGGCCATTCCTTGATTGTGATGTTGAACTTATAAATGGTCTATGACTATTTAATTTTTTCCCACTAGGCCGCTGGTGGCAAAAAAATTCTACGAAATTTTTTGCCACCCTATATTGATTAATTATATATGTGTACAACATATATATATATATATATATGTATACATATATATATATATGTATATATATGTATATATATATATATATATATATATATGTGTGTGTGTGTATATATATTATATATATATATATATATGTATATAAATGTATATATATATATGTTTATATATGTGTATATATATATATATGTATATATATATATATGTGTATATACGTATATATATATGTATATATACGTATATATATATGTATATATATATATATATATATATATATATATATATATATTATATATATGTATATATATACGTATATATGTTCGTATATATATGTAAACACACACACATATGTATATGTATATATATAGTTAGATCGATAGACTACTTTGAGATAATCGTAAGGTTCAAAATATTGTTATAACTTTATAAACTCGCCATTAATAGATATATCACGTGTCTATCTTTTGTCTTATTTCACTCATTTGACTGCGGTCATGCTGGAGCACCGAAGAAATCGGTGCCAGTATGTTATTTTGTTGCTAAGTCTGCTTCTTATTCTATCGGTGTCTTTTTGCCGAACCGCTTGTTTAAGGGGTGGGGTGGAGGTGAACACATGAACGTCTGTTGCCAAGCGGTACTGGGGGACGAACGCACACGCACACTCATTCACACGTGCACATACACACATACACACACGCACGCATGCACACGCACACACACCCGCATGCACATACACACATATGTTTGAGTGTGTGTGATGGGCTTCTTCTAGTTTCCATCTACGACATCCACGCATAAGGCATTGGTCGGCCCGAGACTACGGTAGAAGACAATAGCCCAAGGTGTCACGCAGTGAGACTGAATTTAGAACCCTGCAGTTTAGAAGCAAGCTTCTTACCACATGTGTGTGTGTTAGAGTCTGTATGTGTTTATGTGTCTGTGTGTGCGCGGAATCAGCTGAGCGAGCCGAAACTGATCCGTCAGTATAAGGAACCCTCGACGGTGTTTGGGCGATTATAGTCCCTCTCAACATATGTATACAATTGTGTGCCTTAACTACAGCATGGGAGCATTTTACCGCTTATTTCTAGCAATATAGGTGTTCTAACATCCTTTGTCACATTTAATGATATTTATAGTTTTCTATTTTGGTAACGCATTGCGCATGGCTGTTAATATTAAATTATATGCATGTGATAAATTTTATACCTGCAGCTTATATTTATAATGGTTAATATAGCGGTCAAGCCACGTTTTAATATCACGCTTGTCAAGCAGAACTTTAATGCAAACGCGTTCTTTAATTGCAATATGGTGTTTCATTCATTATATAAAGTAGAATATTGGATCTTCACCACCTGCTAATGTTGTTAAAGTTTGTAATAATTTATGAATACCATTCATAACGGAAACGTCAATTTAAAACTGTATCATTATTTTTGTTTATTTAGTTGTTTTTCATTCAATCGATATATAATTGGTATGCTCTTACCCAAAATTACTGTTTATTTGGTCCATAACCATGCTAGTTCTTTTGCAACTACAGTGCATTCTGATCTGTGAGGCTGGTTGGTTTCTTGCCTTCCTAAATCGCCACTGTTGAAGAGAAGCATGAAAGACAAGGATCTCACAAGTTCCAAACCGTTTCTAAAACAAACCTTTTCGCCGGTTTCAATATACTTTTAAAATATAGATTTTAACTTTGTATTATTGGATACTTTCAGGGATGTTTTATATCTATTCCTGACTTCGGGTAAAAAAAAAAAAACTTTACGTTTAACGGGATAAAAGAGCATCAGAGTGAATTCGAACTGAAAACCTTTATTTTGTGTTCGGGGAGGGTCATATAGTCGAAACGCCTTATTATCTAACTCACTTAACAGTTCTATTTCCGCTCATTTATTATTTATGTTTTTTCTTCTAAAATTTTCTTTGCTTTTGCAACCTTATCAAAGGATGTTGACTTTCTTTATATGGTGGTTTAGTGGTAAACTGCTGAAAAAGTATAGCGTTGTTAATGAAATCACTTCTCTGGTATCTAGATACTTACAGAAGGCTGAATTGAATATAATGAAAGTAAAAGTTACTCTCTCGACTCATGTCGACTCATAAGGAGACGGTTTCCCCGGTTTCCCTGGCGTATAAATTCCCCACGGGACGCAGGATTACTCATTTTTGCTTGCAGAGTGGACTGGAGCAACGTAGAGTGAAGTATTTTGCTCAAGAGCATAACCCGTTGCCCGGTCCAGATATTGAAACAAGAATCTTAAGCTTATGAGTCCAATAGCCTAACCACTAAGCCACGCGCCTCCACGATTAAATATAATAACTATAACATAATGCATTTACCGGCCTACAAGTAGAATGACAATAAATCTGTCTTTACCTCTCATTTGCATCTGAGGAAATGCAAGAATCCGATACTTTAGATTATTCACTTCTCATGGAAATTTCAATAATTCCACTCTAATGTGAAATTACAATTAACGTTCAGGACAATAGTTCATTGAAAATAAAAAGCTCATTGTATGGAAGCAAAACGCAAAAGAAAAATGCGGGGTAAAGAAATCAGTAAGTACAGAAATAAAGAGTCGTGTACACTTTCTGAATTCTACATCACTTGAGGCACTTGTAGCATTGTTCTCTTGAACTTTTTAGATACTGCCAAAGAACGCGAACCGGATGATTTTAAGCTTAAGATGCTGGTACGTTTCCGAGCATCATTTGATACTGTTATGGGAGACCCCCACGTGACTGAAGGTGGAGTAACCGATTACAATACATAAGAACCATGTGAACTGTCAGTGACACAGTAGTTAACGGTGTGTTTTGCTGTTCGATTTAATCTTTATTTGATCGCTGTCAGACGTGAGTCGCATTGTTAATTAATTGTTGAAGTTCTCCCGTAAGGGTGAACCTAATTGTTTAACCTCATTGTTGAATTGTTAGTTGCTATTTTTTGCTCTGATTTTATAATTGTTTTCTTCCTCATTTATGAGTGAAGTAGAGAAAAAAAGGAAGGATGGAAAGTGACCAGTTCTAGCCGACAGCTTTTCTTCAGTCACTAGACGAACTGCAGACGTACTACAGGTTCGAGAGATGAAAATGGAGGAAACGAAGTTAAAGGAGTTCAACAGACTTATCGAGAAGGATGGAACCAGTTTGAGGTTGAAACCGCCGGAAAATTTGACAACGAGCGTAACGAAGCGGACAGTGGTATAGAACGCTGTCCACGGCAACGGAAAAAAAGTAGAAGTAGCTACGATGGAAGCAATGAAAGAGTGTTTGAAGGAGGTGAAAAGCCTCACAACATTCTACACGAGAAGAGGGAAATAAGGCACAATGGAGGTAAGGTTCGCTAGCGAACAAGAAGTGATAAGCCACTCCACTGCGGAGCTAAGGACACCAGAGTGGGTACCTCTGCCAACTTACTGTGCAAACGAGTATCCAGAGTAGAGATTGGCAGAGTAACCCCGGAGATTGAGGAGGCGTGGCTGGTAGCAGGGAGGAAAATAAAAAGGAAGAGACACAGCAGGAGTTTACAACAACATCAACAAGGGAAGCCAACGTGGAAAATTAAGTGGAACTGAAGGAATTGAAGAAAAAATAAACAACACATATCTTACAAACTATAAAATTTTCTCAATAAAGTCAAGAGAAAAAGATGTTTTATAAACACATTCTACCAGTACACGAAGTTTAAAATGTTTAGTTACCTAGAAATTATGTTAAAAACTGCCGTTCAAACCGAAAAGATCCCAGAGCTTTACAAGATTTCAGATGTTTTGATGCAGCACAGAAAATTGTCAATATTCGCCACTCAAACGTTCGACTAAGTTTTTACTATATCACCTGGCAGAAATCAAAAGTCAAAGACATCACAGTGTTGATGAGAGCAATATCAAATTACCTTTCGGTCAAACGATTATTTAAAGGCTAAAATAAACCAGCCATTCCTGTTATATCACAATATATAAGAGTGTGTGGAGGCGCAATGGCCCAGTGGTTAGGGCAGAGGACTCGCGGTCGTAGGATCGCGGTTTCGATTCCCAGACCGGGCGTTGTGTGTGTTTATTGAGTGAAAACACCTAAAAGCTCCACGAAGCTCCGGCAAGGGGTGGTGATCCCTGCTGTACTCTTTCACTACTCTTTCTCCTATTCTTTCTTCTGTTAGCCTGCTCGCTTAGCCAGCGGGGTGGCGTCATTCAAAGGCTAAAACAATGCGAACGCATTGTGACCAGCGATGTGTAATAACATCTGATGGTCTGGTCGGTCACGTGATATAGGAGTGTATGTAAATTCCATTTGAAAGGGAACAAATGAATAAAACCGCAAGAAATATTAATAGTTATTACAGAGACAACCGGGCTTACTCGGGATTAAAAGGGCATAGTTTTTTTTTATTGTTGTTTTACTTGTTTCAGTCATGTGATTGCGGCCGCGCTGGAATACTGCCTTTGGTCGAAAAATTCGACCACAGGATTTATTCTTTGTAAGCCTAGGACTTATTTTATCTGTGTCTTTTGCCAAACCGCTATGTTATGGGAACGTAAATACAGCAACATCGTATATGTATGTATGCATACATATATATATATATATATATATATATATATACGTATATACATACACACACATATATGTATATATATATATATATATATATATGTGTGTGTTTGTCTGTATGTGTGTGTGTGTGTGTGTGTGTGTGTGTGTGTGTGTGTGTGTGTGTGTGCGTGCGTATATTGGTGTCAGTAAATTCGATCCCGAAAAATATTGATCCCAGACGTTATTAATATACTTCTCATGTAAACATCGATGTATATAATCAGTATAAATAATAAAAAAAAAATAGAATAATAATTTTATTAATAAAAATATAAAAATCACATGTATAAACCAGTAGAAAAATAAAGGTGTCTTATTTAAATCATTAAAAATACACATATGATATTTCCTTTTATCAAACATATTAAACAAACAATTAGGAAAATAGGTCTGAGAAACTTCTTTCCCTGAAAATGAAACCGAAAAATTGAATGCATGAACAAATTGCCTTTAGGAATGTTAATTTATCGTTACTATCATAAGATTGTAAAAGATTTTTTATCCGCGTATCTGTTGACTGGTATTTTCCGTTCTGAGTTCAAATTCTGCCGAGGACGACTTAGCCTTTCATCCTTTCGGGGTCGATTAAATAAGTACCAGTTACGCACTGGGGTCGATATGATCGACTTAATCCGTTTGTCTGCCCTTGTTTGTCCCTTCTGTGTTTAGCCCTTTGTGGGTAGTAAAGAAATAGGTATTTCGTCTGCCGCTACGTTCTGAGTTCAAATTCCGCCGAGGTCGACTTTACCTTTCATCCTTTCAGGGTCGATTAAATAAGTACCAGTTACGCACTGGAGATCGATATCATCGACTTAATCCGTTTGTCTGTCCTTGTTTGTTCCTTCTGTGTTTAGCCCCATGTGGGTAGTAAAGAAATAGGTATTTTCTCTTTTTCTATGGATTATTTCCTCATTGTGCATGAATTATTTTGGTCTGTGTAAGGAATTCTTCTTTTCGAAGAGCATCAAAACATTTCCAGGTATTTGTTTGGGTGCTTGCTTGTTATTGATGTGCACAATGCTGATGAAACCCCTCAGGAGCATTGTTTGTCCGAGGCAATTCGTGAATTACTCGACTGTAAACATTCCAAAAGTTAACTAGACACAAGGGCTCTTCTCGTCTGCCACGTCTTGCTTTCTTTGGTCCAGTGTCCGTCAGCTCGAAATAGCTTATAATATCTATTGGAATTGATTCGTCCTCACAAACATTTTCATAAGTGTCAATTACTTATTCTCAGTGCGCAGAACAATTTTATTTTAGTGGCAAAAGAAACATCAGTCCTATATCGAACTTTATAACTTAGTCGACATAATTTCCTATCAACCGTCTGGTAAATATGAAATAAGCAACCTACGCAGGTGCTTCCAGTAAAGTTGTAATCGCAGTTATTACGAACTTCCCGTTCAAAGTCAATTAATACTTGACGGGTTTTTATATTGGGCAGCAATTTTATATTTCAAGAAAAGTCGTGATATGTTGCTTGTGTTTTGTCCAGCAGTAGAACGAAAGCTTCCGGATAAGATCTACCATTTATAATAGCATGAATGGTGAAAAAGCTGATACCATGAACTTACTCTTTTACTTGTTTCAGTAATTTGACTGCGGCCATGCTGGAGCACCACCTTTAGTCGAGCAAATCGACCCTAGGACTTATTCTTTGTAAGCCTAGTACTTATTCTATCAGTCTCTTTTGCTGAACCACTAAGTTATGGGGGAGTAAACACACCGACATCGGTTGTCAAGTGACGTTGGGGGAGGAAAAACACAGACACACAAACACACACACATATATATATATATATACATATATACAACGGGCTTCTTTCAGTTTCCGTCTACCAAATCCACTCACAAGCATTTGGTCGGCCCGGGGCTATAGTAGAAGACACTTACCAAGGTGGTTCGGAAGCAAACTAATTACCACACTATAGCCACTCCTACGCCTATAAATTGGTGATGATTTGAATATGCCATCCATTCCTAAAAATAAGCTGTTTTCGAGTTGTTGAAGTCCTTCGTTACAGGCGAAGATTAAAATCCTCTTTTCATCATTTCTGACTTTGTTGCATTGCAGCAAGAAATCATTGTCTTCCAAGTATTTAAAAGAATCAGACACTTGAAATCCAGTTCGATAAAGAGACAATGGAAGAGCACCAAAAGCTTTATTTCGCCAGTTTGTAAGACTTCCAGAAACTGTTTCCAACCGTGATAATTCATATTTCGCATTCTCACTAATATTATTTGCCGTTTCCGAAACGAGCACTCGAGTACTTGTTTCAATTCCATCTTGCAACTCTTTGTTTTAATAGTGAAATGGCGAATCGTGCTTCCCCTGCATTCGGTGCTGGTTAGTGATCATGACTTGATTGTTGAAATAATTATAGTTTCAATGCAGCGAGCTGGCAGAACCGTTAGCACGCCGGGCGAAATGCGTAGCCGTATTTCGTTTGCCGTTACGTTCTGAGTTCAAATTCCGCCGAGGTCGACTTTGCCTAAACATAGAGGGGACAAACAAGGACAGACAAACAGATTAAGTCGATTACATCGACCTAAATGCATAACTGGTTCTTAATTAATCGATCCCGAAAGGATGAAAGGCAAAGTCAACCTCGGCGGAAATTGAACTCAGAACGTAACGGCAGACAAAATACTGCTACGCATTTCGCCCAGCGTGCTAATGTTTCTGCTAGCTCGCTGCCTTTATCTATCTATCTATCTATCTATCTATCTATCTATCTATCTATCTATCTATCTATCTATCTATCTATCTATCTATCTATCTATCTATCTATCTATCTATCTATTTATCTATCTGTTTCTCTATCTATCTGTCTGTCTAACTGTCTGTCTGTCTGTCTGCTGATATATACATATATATATATATAAGTTCAGCAAAATTTAGATTCAGATGAATATGGTACTTAAGTTAAAGGCACCAGAATTTGGTATGGTATTATCCATATAAATCAAATGGGGTGATTATAATCAAAATAAGCAACAAGGATGTCCACGGTAGTTTTGTACAATCGTTTCATACTTCTTCTGTTTATTAGACACTGTAAGTATTACATCAGTTTTAAAATGTCGAGCAATCTTCAGCCACATATAGAATCTTTTAATCAAACGGAGAATGTACATTTTTATACGTATTTCATTTGCCAATATTACAAAGAGGGTAGATATATAGACAGAGAGGTTAACTTCATCCTTAAGAGTATAACAATGTACATTGTCCATTTAATAAAAAAATTCTATATGTGGCTGAAGATTGCTCGACATTTTAAAACTGATGTAATACTTACAGTGTTTAATAAAATGAAGTAGCATGAATCGATTGTACTACACTACCTTGGATATCCTTGTTGCCTTTTTGGATATATATATATATATATATATATATATATATACATACACACACATATGTGTGTGTGTGTGTATAATAGAGCTGAAACTTCAGCCTATTCTGAGTCATTTGCATCTGTTTATCTCAAACTAATAATCACTGAGAAAAGAGCAATAGGGGATGGAAATAACAATAGTGGTGTATTTAAATCTCACCGAATAAATATAATTTCTTGAAATAAACTTAACTACGTATACCATGTAAGTCTTTTTCATTTCGTTTCTAAATCCAAAAGTTTAGATGATACAAACAAACTCATATAGAATAAAATAATTCCGTATTATATTAGATTAAGCAATCTTTTGCATTTTACAAAACAGAAGCACAGTCGGGACTCTGAGATATATTTCACTATCCGTATCCGTATAAAATGCCAAATATCTCCTCAAGATTTCATGCAGTGGTTTTAGCCTCGAGCAACTACAGTTTACTTTCAGTAGGGCTATACATAGTTGTTTGCTTCGCATCAGTATAAAGATGTTTTCAGCGATAGTTCTTTCACCTATACAACACATGTATATGAGGCCATGACATAGAATCATAGATTTAAGCAATTTCAATAGAATAAATATTCTACAAACAAACATTGAAATGTCAAAATAGAAAGAATATCTCTGGCCTCCAGTTACATTTCGGTCGGCGAACTATATATTTGAAACATCTATCACGTTTCTGTTGTGTATGTGTGTTTGTTTGTGTGTGTCTTTTTAAATCTCTATGTATGTAGTATGTATGTATGTATGTATGTATGTATGTATGTATGTATGTATGTATGTATGTATGTATGTATGTATCTATCTATCATCTATCTATCTATCTATCTATCTATCTATCTGACTGTCTACCTCTGTGTGTGTATGTGTGTGTGTGTGTGTGTGTGTGTGCACGTGTGAACATTTGTGTATTTGTACGTGGAGAAAAAAGGTACATGTATAAGTATATTTGTGTGTTTACCCGTAAGTTCTTGAGTGTGTTTACATGCATATATAAATATAGTATATTTATGTAGCATATCTATCTATCTATCTATCTATCTATCTATCTATCTATCTATCTATCTATCTATCTATCTATATATATATATATATATATTATATATATATATACATACACACACATATGTGTGTGGTGTGTGTATAATAGAGCTGAAACTTCAGCCTATTCTGAGTCATTTGCATCTGTTTATCTCAAACTAATAATCACTGAGAAAAGAGCAATAGGGGATGGAAATAACAATAGTGGTGTATTTAAATCTCACCGAATAAATATAATTTCTTGAAATAAACTTAACCACGTATACCATGTAAGTCTTTTTCATTTCGTTTCTAAATCCAAAAGTTTAGATGATACAAACAAACTCATATAGAATAAAATAATTCCGTATTATATTAGATTAAGCAATCTTTTGCATTTTACAAAACAGAAGCACAGTCGGGACTCTGAGATATATTTCACTATCCGTATCCGTATAAAATGCCAAATATCTCCTCAAGATTTCATGCAGTGGTTTTAGCCTCGAGCAACTACAGTTTACTTTCAGTAGGGCTATACATAGTTGTTTGCTTCGCATCAGTATAAAGATGTTTTCAGCGATAGTTCTTTCACCTATACAACACATGTATATGAGGCCATGACATAGAATCATAGATTTAAGCAATTTCAATAGAATAAATATTCTACAAACAAACATTGAAATGTCAAAATAGAAAGAATATCTCTGGCCTCCAGTTACATTTCGGTCGGCGAACTATATATTTGAAACATCTATCACGTTTCTGTTGTGTATGTGTGTTTGTTTGTGTGTGTCTTTTTAAATCTCTATGTATGTATGTATGTATGTAGTATGTATGTATGTATGTATGTATGTATGTATGTATGTATGTATGTATGTATGTATGTATGTATGTATCTATCTATCAATCTATCTATCTATCTATCTATCTATCTATCTGACTGTCTACCTCTGTGTGTGTATGTGTGTGTGTGTGTGTGTGTGTGTGCACGTGTGAACATTTGTGTATTTGTACGTGGAGAAAAAAGGTACATGTATAAGTATATTTGTGTGTTTACCCGTAAGTTCTTGAGTGTGTTTACATGCATATATAAATATAGTATATTTATGTAGCATATCTATCTATCTATCTATCTATCTATCTATCTATCTATCTATCTATCTATCTATCTATCTATATATATATATATATATGTGTGCGTGTGTGTATGTGTATATGTATATAAATAAATGTGTGTGTGTAAATATGTGTGTGTGCGCGTCCCTGTGTGTGTGTATGTATATGCACATACACACATATATATATATATATGTGTATGTAGATAGATAAACAGATAGGTAGATAAATATATAGATAGACTGACAGATTGAGAGCGAGAGAGAGAGAGGGGGGAGAGAAAGAGCGATGTATATACATATAGAAATATTTGTGTGCATAGATGTTTATGTAAAATAAAAATCCCACGCACAAATTTTTTTTTATTTATCAAATGCCTAGTAACTATAGAATAAATGCATTATCCAAAATCTCATAAAACGGGGCACAGCATTTAATCCGTTCAACCATAAACTGGCATTAATAGCTTACAAGAAAATAATAAAATTAAAAACACAACATATCACTGACAAGCCGCATGTATATAAGCCCCTAGAGAATCTACTAATAGCAAACCTGACTTATATATTTTGCTGCACATGTATGAGTTGTCAATTTTAGGTCTCCAGAAGGTAGGGAGCTGGCAGAATCGTTAGCACGTTGGGAAAATTGCTTAGCGGCATTTAGTCCACTTTTACGTTCTGAGTTCAAATTCCTCCGAGGTTGACTTTGCTTTTCATCCTTTCGGCGTCGAGAAAGTAAGTACCAGTTGAGCATTGGGCTCGATGTAATCGACTCAGCCTCTCACTTCGACTTGCAGGCCTTGAGCTAAAATTTAAAATCAATTTTAGGTCTCCAAATACCTATACAATATTTCCCGCCGGCCTACAATGCACCTACTCAATACATTCAACCAATGGTTACAGAACGAAGGGTTACCCAAAAGTAACTGGAATTGTTCTGTCGGACAAGATCGTTGTAGTTCAGGCCTCCACCGCTAGATGCCACTTGATGTGACCGTCGGGCATCAGTCTGCCGACCGACGTTGTCCAGTGGGTTCATACTGCCGTGTGGCGCGTCTTTGTTTTGCAGTACTTCTCCCCAGTTCGTAGATTCTTGCGTTGGCTGAAAGGAAAGAACAGTGTGTCTCCAAGAAAATCTGTTCTGGGGAAAACGGCAGCCGAAACAGTTATCCTTCTCGAAACGGCTGACAAGGCCTCTGCCATGAGCAAAACCTAACTTTACGAGTGATTTTCACACTTTAGGCATGGTCACTTGTGGCTTGAGGACCAGCCTGGTTCAGGGCGTCCGATCGAAGGAAAACATCATGAAAATTGATGAACTGATCTAGGAGGACCGTCGTCGAATACTTTGGAGGCGTTAAAAGTCTAAATATGTAAAACTAAATGAATAAAATAATATCGCAAACTGCCGGCTTCTTTTGGGTACCTCTTCATACACATCACCTTACTGAATGAAAAACGAGGAAGTATTAGGAAATAACTTATCTATACTATAAGTGATGGACTACACAAATTATTGAATAAATGAAATGCTTATTGCAAAGAAGAGTATAAAACATAAAATATCATTTCACACACCTGGTGGAAAAAATGTGACTGACGTGCAGCCATCTTGAGAGTCTTTCAGAAATTCTGTTAATGATCTCATTGGTCCACAGAATTGACAGGGATTCCTCGTAGCAGCGTCGGCATCTCCTGGAAATTATATTGTATGGTTTCGAAAGACTCTCAAGATGGCTGCCCGCATATAAATGCACTTTCGCACAATGCATTGGGATGGAATTTGGATAACTGTTAACTTAATTTACTTTAAGGTATGGATGAATTAAGTTTAACTTTAATCTACACATTTTCATAAACACCAAGTGGCTACTTAACTCGCTTTGTGATCGAGTGTCACCAAACCACACGTGTACGTATGCTTACATTTTTGTGGATGTTTGAATGAGCGACTGTACACGCACCATGCAGCTATTAATGCCAGTTTATCCATCCATATCTGTCACCGGTTATCTTTAATACTTTACTTGTTGTATTGCGTATTCGTTTGTTCTTTTGGATCTGGGATTTTAGTTTTGATCTTCGATATAAATGCAGATATTTCCTTCATTTTGCTGATTATCTCTCTACAAAATGAGAGGATACATTGCGAAAATGTTATTTTCACGAGATGTATCTATTTATCACTCGATAAAACACATCTGCACCGCTGGATGTTCCGGAACCTGATGTTAAGTTTCCAACCCGTGAGGGATCGATGCTAGATGTGTCGAAACAGTTGTCGTGATTAATAAAAATTCTCGTATATTCCATCTTCCGTCAATCATTTACAATATATATAGGAGAGTATTGTAGATCACTTGATCACTATCCCTACTTGACTTCCAACTAAATATAACGGAAGAAGAGGAGATCCACACCGACTTCTACAGCAAAGCAGCCAGTAAAGATATGTTTGTCCAATACAATTCAGCATTTCCACTCGGTGCCAAAATAGGATACGCCAGAAATGAACTTGCACGCATCCAGGACACGTGCAGCAGGACAGAGGACAAGGTGACCCACACAACATGCTTCCTAGATATACTGAAAACCAACGGATAGCCTAGATTGATTGTAAATCGGCTTAAGTACCCAAGACGACCAACACGCCGAACGCATCGAAAACCCAGCAACACATGCTTCCTGAAAATACCCCATTTTAGCGAGAGGATAACTAAATCCATCCGAAGAGCCATAAGAAGAGAAGGGCTAGACATACAACCAGCCCACTCCGTCCCCTCTCTGAGAAGACACCTCGCAAAGAAACGAACAAGGGACAACATTCAATGTACACTAACAAATTGTCCCATTCGTGACATAGATTTATGCGAAAGGGTAAATGTTATGTATAGAATACAACGTAACAAATGCAACAAGTTCTATGTGGGTAGCAGCTCAAGACTCCTACACGTCCGCATCAAAGAACATCTGAAAACGAGAGCCTCCTCCTTTAGAAAACATCTAGACAGATGCCGGAACACCGACAAAAGCACAAGAGTCACAATTGAGGCCAATGACAGATCTTTGGGAAAATTAAGAATTAAGGAAGCTATATTCATACACAGACTAAGGCCCCAAATTAACAACAGACTGGAGGTCGGTAATCAATATACTATTTAGCTACATCTTGATGCGTGTAGGTTCATTTTTGATAACATCCTCATGTAATATTTTTTAATAAAAAAAGAAAAAAGAGAGAAAAAAGAGGAGGGAAAAGAAAAAGGAAGCTGCACGTATAATACGTAACTTAGAAGCAGCGCCATGGATGTGCCAGCACACACGTGATTGAGACATCGCCGACCTCACACACTTCTCATGAGGAATTCCGGAAGGAGCTTCGTGAGACACACTGCTGAGACTCTTCCGAAAAGAAAAAAACAAACAGAAAAGCCGTTGGAAAACAGATTATAGCAGCGACTCCATCAATTCCTAGGGATATCTGAAGAAGGAATTTTTATTCGGAAATATCGTATCAGACTATGCATGATTACATTACAACAGTTATTATAGTGCATTGTTCCGTCATTCTTTACAAACATGCATGTCTCTAGGTGCAGGTCCTAACGGGTGGGGGTGCTTGCCTCCCCTTCGCAAATATAAGGACACAGGAAATGTGTCAAAGCCGACAGGAAGCGTCGATGGCTAACTAGGGCTAAATAGCGGTGGTGTGATTCCCTTTACGGTACTGTCACGTTATGTTGACTGTATACAACCACTCTCTCTCTCTCTCTCTCTCTCTCTCTCTCTCTATATATATATATGTGTGATAGATAGATAGATAGATAGATAGATAGATAGATAGATAGATAGATAAATCGATTGATAGATAGATAGATAGATAGATAGATAGATAGATAGATAGATAGATAGATAGATAGATAGATATAGATCTATATATATATGTATGTAGATATGTATGTGTGAGTATGTATGTGTGTGTAAATTGTTTGCCTCTCAACCCTTTCTGTGGATCATCCATTTTTTCCGAACGTCAAAATAATACACCTGCTTATCGTTCCCTCACCTGTCTTCGACTTTTGTTTTTCTGTATACTTCGACTATATATATATAATATATATATATATATATATATATATATATATATATATATATGCATATATATATATATATATATATATATGGTTCAAAATTAGCATAAAACAAAAGTCGAAGACAGGTGAGGGAGCGATAAGCAGGTGTATTATTTGACATTCGGAAAAAATGGATGATCCACAGAAAGGGTTGAGAGGCAAACAATTTACACACACATACATACTCACACACACATATCTACATACATATATATATAGATCTATATCTATCTATCTATCTATCTATCTATCTATCTATCTATCTATCTATCTATCTATCTATCTATCTATTTATCTATCTATCTATCTATCTCTCTCTCTCTCTCTCTCTATATATATATATATATATTATATATATATAATATATAAATTGATAAATAACTTATATGCATACATACATACATATATGTACGTACCTACATCTACATGTATATACACATGCATATATAAATATATATATGTGAGTACAGGACACCACAAATAGACGTAGAACTCAACGAGAAACGAACTTTTTTTAACAACGAAAAAACAGGGTACACGACAAACAATACAAGGAAAATTCCCCTTCATCAGCTGTCCCTAGTTCGACTCCATGCGTATTAATTTATTGCATGATTGAGCGCCCTCGCGTCGTTTCGTTTCTTTTCTGTTCTCCAAGTAAGTTTATATATATATATATATTTGAGTATATGCATATATATATATATTTGTATATATGCTTATATATATATATTGTATATATATATATGTATATATATATATATATATATATATATATATATATATACATATACATACATATACATATACATATATATATATAATATATATATATATATATATATATATATATATATATATATATATATATATATATATATATACATGCATATATACGATTGTACACATACACATGCGCTCGTGCATAAATATAGACGCTTGGAGAAACATAGTTTTACCGCGAATTGTCTCGAAAGCAAACAATAATATAAATGTAAATAATAGAAGGTAATGCATAGGATTGAAATCGCTGAACAAGAAAACAGGGAAAGCTACCTTTGACTTTAGGACTATGTATCTACTGTAAGCGAAAAATGTGGCACCATTTCACGTGAGTAACTTTACAATTCTCCACCATCCATATTCCCCTCTTTAATCTTACAAGAGTGTAAGTATGTTTATATTCAGGACTGAAATATCGAAGCAACGACATATAATTCAAATAAAATTGACAAAACTTAAACAACTCTTCTGATCTATGTTTTCTTCAGCCATTTTGCTTTCTTAGAACTTTATCAATTTCTGGCTGTAAAAAAAAAAAAATGAGCAGCCGTCGGACGAATACTTACAGTTCGGCGCCTACTTGAAGGATAAAAGCCAGAAATCTTGAAACGGTTTAACTGTTTGTTGATTTTTCAAACGCTTTTGACTCTATCCACTTTGGTGAAATAGAAAAAAATATTACTGGTTTATGGTATCCTTGAGGAAACAACAGCAGCAAATATGATGCTTTATAACATCAAATCAATGGTAAGTTCTCCAGATGGAAAAAGAAGTTTCTTTGATATCAGAGCTGGAGTACTCCAGGGGTCACATTGGCACCTTTTCTCCCTGTTATCACTCTGGGTTATGTCCTCAGAACATCAGTTAACAATCTAAGCATTCCCGGTTTCACACTCATGAGAGAATTGATCGAACGTCCAGGCCAAAGTTAGCCGATGTAGACTATGCTGTTGAATTAACCTTGCTCTCTGGCACAATATCAAACTCCACCCTATTATTTTGTAGTCTAGAATTAGCTGTACGTGATGATATACTGCTTGCTAATCCTAGTAGAACCAAATGCATTGTTCACAATCAACAAGGGCCCATCACCAACATCTGCAGATATCTCATCCATTATGTTGATGATTTGACATACATCGGTTCTGAGATTGTCTCAAATGAAAAGGATGTAAAAACTTGAACAGCCAAAGCATGATAAGTTCTAAACAACCTGGATGTTGTCTGGAGATGACCCTGCCCGGCAATTTTAATAGGAATTTTTCCGTACAACAATAAAATCAGTCCTTTTATATGGAGCAACAACCTGGAGGCTTACCAAAAATAAAAACACTGGAATCCAAGTTAGATGGAACATGCACCCGAATATTAAGAACAGTCTGAAACATATCTTGAAGAATTCCTCCAACCAAGAAACAGCTGTATGGAGATCTGCTTGTTTCCATCATTATTAGGGAAAAGAACTTGCTCTTTTCTAGATATTTCTGGTGAGCTAACCAAGTGCAGGCAAGTAACCAACTGCTATGGATGCCAAAGTATGACCTACTCCAGCAGGTTGTCCGAACACAACTCATCAGAGCAAAAGCAAATGTTTTCTTCACCACCTCACCACCACCACCACCAACACCCAAAATTAATTTCTCTTCCAAAAAGAGAGTAGATTTATCTCTTTCTAAAAAGCTTTCATTAGAATGTATCGAGATACTGTGTTGTCACAAAACTGTTTAAACTTTAATAATTTAATCGATCTGCAACTACTACTTGGATTTAATTTCATTTTATACAAACTTTGTTTTTCTTCTTTTGGAATTCAGAAAGGTATGTACAAATAACTTCTTTTGCACACACACACACACATACACACACACACACACACACACACACACAAGGTAAAACTTCAGTATTATTTATAATTATATAAAATTAAAGCTCAACTTCAACTAAAATGATCTTTTTTTTATTTTGTAATTCGTATTTGTCATGAGCGTCTTTAGAAACTTTATCGCCCACTTATTTTTTTCCAAAAATTTCTCCAGGTTCCTGTTTTCGATATAGAAGATTAGGATTTTGCCTCCAAAATACATGTTTTCAAAATGTTAATAATTCTAATCCGCCCAGCCCAAATCTTTAACTTTTAACAGTTTTCGAATTGTATTTAATCCGCGTAGAAAAATGGAGATTACGAATCTTAAGAATTCTTTTGAAAATTTCTCTTAAAGAAACACTCAAACTCCCTTCTCCACCCTCCACCCATCACCTCAGAAAGTTTTACTTTTAGTATTTTTGGAAGAGGGTAAGTTTTTCCAGAAATAATGTCATTTAGCTGTTGTTTCTAGCATGTCGGGATTCTGGTGGTAGTCAGATATTTTTGACGAATGCTATTTCAGCAGAATTCCACGCATGCTTGAAACATCAGTCGAAAGTTAAACATTGAGTTTATATTGTTTTTGAATACGAGGAGGTGATGGATGGACGAGCGGTGGGTGAGGGTTAAGGAGCATTAAGTGTTTCTTAAAGAAAATTTTAAAGTTAAAAAAAATCACAAATTCGTAATCTCTGTATTTTTATAAGTGGATTTTATAAAAAAAATTGAAAAAAAAGTGAAGAGTTAAGAAATTGGTTTGGGGGATTGAGGTTGAGATTCAAATTTTGAAAACGTGATTTTGGGGCAAAATCGTATTTTCCTCTATCGAAAACAGAAATTCGAAAACGTTTTCGAAAAAAATAGATGAATAAAAAACCCGAAAACAGGTAGTGTGCACAATCTTTACCTCCGCATACAATTATAAACATGACTAAGAAAGACGTGTTGTTGATATTCATACACCTACGCCAGGTAATATTTATGGAAATGAAAACGCAGCGAACTAAAACGAACCGACACTATGCACGATCAGCTGTTATTGAATTAATCATTTATACGGTTTAGAAATAAATAATGAAATATTAAACAATCAATCTGTGCTGCACTTTGTACGTTAGCACTGGAACACAAATGTATTTCTGATTTTCGAGAAACTACCATCATGCTAGAGGAAAGATTCTTGAATAATTTTGGAGTTGTTAGAAGACATTGGATCGAACCACCCTTCAGGCCGCCCTAGCAACCTCGCATGATTTCCAAAAGTATTGAATCACTCATCCTTTTCGAACAAATGAGTAGGTTCGAGAGAAGTTATTCGATAAATTAATGAGCTGCATTTCCCATAACAATAACATTATTCCGACAAAGGATATCTATCTATCTATCAAGCTATCTATCTATCTATCTATCTATCTATCTATCTATCTATCTATCGGTAGAAATACATGTATGTATGGATGTATGTATGTGTGTACGCGTGTACGTATGTATGTATATATATGTGTATATATATATATGTGTGTGTATGTATATATATATGTATGTTTATATTTACATGAATATATAAAATATATATATGTATATATATGTATATATATGTAATATATATATATATATAATATATATATATATATTATATATATATATATATATATATATATATATATATATATATATATAAACAACTAATAAGGGTGAGAAAATTGGATACTAATTTAATAGTACCATCAATTTAACACCAAGTGGCTTTGTGCATAAAAACCAGGAATACAACAAATTTTATACGTAAATATAAGAGAGTGACCACTATGTGGTCGACTCTAGCACTAAAAATAGATCCGCTACGGTTTCAGCCACAAAAAATTGTTTCCGATGAAAGTTAGCACGACTACTAGCGCAAACGAACAGGGCAAATAAAAAATAACAAAAATGCAGATTAATTCAGGACAATTGTTTCGCTATTAATAAATTACGTAATTTTACTCACATAAACAATTCTTCGTGGCTGAAACCGTAGCGGATCTATTTTTAGTGCTAGAGTCGACCACATAGTGGCCACTCTCTTATATTTACGTATATATATATATATATATATATATATATATAATATATATATATATAAATATATATGTATGTGTGTGTGTGTGTGTGTGTGTTTGTGTGAGTTAGCGAGTGTGTGTGTGTGTGTGTGAGTTAGCGAGTGTGCGTGAGCGTGTGTCTGAGTTAGTAACTTTTGAAGAATATATTATTTGCATTAACAATTAAACAATTGTTTGAAAAGATGTAAAAAAAAGAATTCTTTGAAGTATTCTATCTTGTTTGTGCACAAAAGTTCAGTCGCCATTCACTATCAACTTCTTTCATTATCTTATTTATTTGCCTTTATACATTTATATATACGATGTGACAAAGCCTGTACCTGAGCTCCTGTCTATTTGATCCGTAATCAACAAAGTATATTATATTGTAATGAATACATACCAGAAACCCTCCAGACAGAGTTCAACACGAGCTTAATCTAAAGAAACGGTACGATCTTCTAGACATACAATTTAAGAGTATGTCTCTATATATACAATGTATATACATATATCCATCCGTCCATCCATATATATATATATATATATATATATATATATATATATATATATAAAGGCGCAGGAGTGGCTGTGTGGTAAGTAGCTTGCTAAACAACCACATGGTTCCGGGTTCAGTCCCACTGCGTGGCATCTTGGGCAAGTGTCTTCTGCTATAGCCCCGGGCCGACCAATGCCTTGTGAGTGGATTTGGTAGACGGAAACTGAAAGAAGCCTGTCGTATATATATATATATGTGTGTTTGTGTGTCTGTGTTTGTCCCCCTAGCATTGCTTGACAACCGATGCTGGTGCGTTTACGTCCCCGTCACTTAGCGGTTCGGCAAAAGAGACTGTTAGAATAAGTACTGGGCTTACAAAGAATAAGTCCCGGGGTCGATTTGCTCGACTAAAGGTGGTGCTCCAGCATGGCCGCAGTCAAATGACTGAAACAAGTAAAAGAAAAAGAAAGAAGAAAGAAAGAAAAAAAATGTACATAGACATAGACATACATATATACATACATACATATATACATATATACATATATATATATATATATATATACATATATATATATACATACATATACATATATTTATATATATACATATATATACATCCATATATAGTCATACATACACATATATATATACACATATATATATATGCATATATATATATACATACATATATATATATTACATATACATATATTTATATATATACTTATATATATATATATATTTATATATATATAAATGCAGTATATGGTTTTGTGTGTGTTTGTATACAATATATATTCACCCTCTATGAATTCTTTGTTTTTCTTTCTATCTGTCTGTCTGCCTCCTTCACTCTCTCATTCTCTCTCTCCCTCTCAAACACACATGCATACACACATACACACGCACACACACGCGCGCGCGCACACGGAAACCTACATATATATTTCCCACCACGACCAGAAGCGTAATCTTTATGTGTGATGTCAAGAATAAGGAAGATTTTGCTTCCACTCTCTGATTCGCAACACTAAAATTTTATGCGCGAAATAATGTTATGATGTTGGATTAATTGATTTATATCTTTTGGTAGGGTTAAACGAAGAATAAAGAATTGGTGATTAATGTAATACCGAAGCTAAAAACATACACATAAATACATACAACATCTCATGCACCAATATACTACTTACACCTACAATAAGAAATTCACTGAAACATATTTATTTACCGACACCCACACGAGCATATATTAGCATTAACTTATTAGAGCAGACGAATAATCATACTCCTACACAGAAATAGATTTATATATACAATCATTCGCACGAAGAAACGTGCAGATAAAACGAAAGAGACACACATGTATACGTACATAATAAATACATACAAGCGGAGGAAACGTTTACATTCACACCAAAGGCTCATAGTCACACAGATAATAGTACACACTGACACACACAAAATGATACACGTATCCACAACATCAACAGACACAAATAGTTAGATATTTGTTAATGCACCGAAGAGAAGACTTTAATGAATAGAAACACGATTTCTTTTCTAATTTTCCAGCTTCGCAAAGAAAGCTGTAGTTGTTCATTTTGTAATGTTACGCATGTTCAACTCTGGTTGCTCAAGTCTATTAACGAAGTCGTTCTGGATATGACATTACTGACTTATTTTTTTGCCTCAGGTATATTTCAGCTACCGGTATATTTAGTCAATGTTTTTCTGTTTTTAAGACGGCAGGCTGTGATCTTGGGGAGATCTAGCTCTACTCAGGCGCGGTCTCAGGAATTTTTCGCAGGTTGGGCACAAGTTCAGAAGGCAATACAATTCCTGGAGAAAAAGGCGTAATAACATTATTTAGAAAGGTGCAATTCTTTTCTTGAGGTGGACACGTGCCGTTCAGGACCCTGCTTGGGTCCGCCCCTCTTATTAATAACCAAGTCGAACAATTGTATTTAGGTCCTCCCATCTTCATTATTAGGTGGTGTGCTTTGTTACTTTAATCTCGACTTGAGATGTATAGAGATGTATTTTCCAGTGCTTCAAAGTAATATTACGGATAATCTTACGCAGTGATTTCTATTTTTACCTTGTATATTGACAGATCTTTGACAGTGAATAGCGATGTCGGAATTTGATACCTGTAGTTTTAAAATGAAAAAGAAAAACAAGGGTGTTGTCGCTGTAGATGTCTTTTTCACATACCAATAGCAAATTTGACAAAAGAAAAGAAAGAAAAAATCAAATCACTTATCAAAAAAAAAAAATCAAATACAATATCATATACAAACTGCCCTCTGTCCAATCTGTTTGAAATAACAGTCACATCTCTCTCAACTACACATTATCTTCTTAAATAAGAACTGGACATATTAGATAAAGTGGAATCTATTCACTTCAAAAACGAAGATTTTATTATCACTTGCTGGAGGAAGGAGCATTGCGCATTGGAGGCCTTCTTAGGTGATAGTGATGCTACTAATGATCCTCTTAAATTTTGCATGTTAACACCTGCAGTAAATATATGAGCAGGAAGAATTCGGGAACATTGGTGTTCTTGCAAAGACATCGTAATAATATGGCACCCGGACGGGTATTGTAACTAATGTAACACTTTTCATAATATGCCTGTTCTCTTCAGAGAAGGATGAAAGGCAAAGTCGACCTCGGCGGTATTTGAACTCAGAACGTAGCGGCAGACGAAATACCGCTAAGCATTTCGTCCGGCGTGCTAACGTTTCTGCCAGCTCACCGCCTTGAAATTAGCATGAAAGTGGTTCAGTGCTCCACAGACAAGCATACATTCAACGTAGTTCTCAGGGAGATTCAGCATCACATAGAAGGTGACAAGGCTGGCCATTTGAAAAGCAGATACCACCCATGTTTGTCAGCAGAGTAATGCGAAATAAAGTTTCTTGCTCAAGAATGCGATGCATCGCCGTTGATCGAACTCACGACCGTAAGATCGTGAGCTGAATACCCATAACCACTAAGTCAAAGAATAATTATTATTCCTTTCAAGCACCTTCACCAAAGAATAATAATTGTTCCTTTCCACTCTAGGCGCAAGGCCTGATATTTCGAGGTATGAGCTAAGTCGATTACATCGATCCTAGTACTCGACTGATACTTACTTTCTCGACTCCATAAAGGATGAAAGGTAAAGCCGTCCTCGGCGGAATTTGAATTCATTCAATACGTGATGAAGGACGAAATGCCGCTAAGCGTTTCCCCGCCCTGCTAACGATTCTGTCAGCTCGCCGCCCTAAGAATTATTATCATTAGTTAGAAAGGACTATAAGAAGAATTGTAAAAAGTATTGGTTTAGTTATCCAGGATCTATTTCTTCTGTATTTGTCGGTTTTCTCTCCACTTTAAGGATTTCATATATTTGCAGGTTTTGTATGATTTTTGTTTTGTTATTATTATTAAATAGGATCTTTACCTTTTGGCCGACAGATTCAAAAAATAATTTTTTGTAACTAAACACTTTCAAACTTCGTATACTGGTAGAATATGTTACATAAAACATCTTTTACTCTTAGCGTTGTTGAGAAAATTCTGTATTTTGGAAGTTATTTCTTGTTAAAGTTGTCGTATTTCGGTAATTTCAACCAATAAATGACGACATGTATTCAGCTGAATAAAATGGTGAAAGGCCTGAATATATGAATGCACATAATTTTCTATGGGATTAGAAAATTAATATTCTCCCTTTAGGATTTTGTCATTCGATACTAAATTTCCTTGAATCAGATTGCACAGTGGTTACTGATACACTTCGTTCGTTATGAAGAAACTATATTTACGTTGATGAGTGCTAAATCGGATACAATAACAAATATTTTTCTTCAAATTATCCGATTATCTATATACGACCCGTAATTATAATTCATCTTAATTTTTATGCTGTCTTTTTTAATTTATTATTTATTCATTTCCGCTTGTTTCACCACACGCACTTTAGAAATTCATACAAACATCATTATGATGTTGGCAAGAGACCACAGGAGAAGTAGCTTTAAATTACATTAGCGTCTCACGTGATGTTTTGATCAATGTCTTTTATTGCTCAAAGATTCTTATGAGATTTTAGAAAAAGTAATTATACCGTAAATTTTATTATCGACCTGGACTGTTTATGCAAGATTTAAACTGTTTAATACGTGTGTGCGCTCGGGTGCACGTGTATGTAAGCATAAGCACCGTCTAGTGGGTGCATGTAATAAGATAAGTGCGTGTTCGTGTTGTGTGAGTGAGCGAGTATTTGCGTATTGTGCATATGAAAATATATATATATATATGTATTTATGCATATATATATATATGCATAAATACATACATATATATTAAGTGTACTTATATGTATATGTGTGTATTAATAATTATTTCATTTTTCTTCCTTATTTCACTTAACTAATTGTGTTATCTTCAGACGAATCGCTACATCAATATTCATAGCGTTTTCTGGTACCCTTATCATTATTTCCACTCACTTCCACACGTACAGATACTTTGCCACACACAGACACACTCCTTATCACATTTATCTGTAAATATCTGCATACACGTATGCATAGATTACATAAATACACTTACACTCTCATATATATATACATATATAAATATGTATGTGTATACATTTACATATATATATATAAGTATAGACACACGTATAAAAATACGATGTCGCACACATTTAGGTACGTATACATCCATACTCTCGTGTGAAGATATTTGTGAAGATATTTTCGATGTGGGTGAAATATTGTGAGCCAAAATGGAGAGAAAAGAAGCGATTGTCTGGTAGGAGTGGAATAAAAACAGAGAGAAAAAAAGCTGAAATGAGAAAAGACGAAGAGGTGAAGGAGGAGGGGGGAGAAGGTGGGAGAGTAACAACAAGATATATGATGAGAAAAGGAACGACAGCCGATCGTCTGCTTAAGATGATGTAGTTTAATTATTAATACTTATTCGCAAATCTTTGATGATTCTTTGATATTATTGGGTGACTTGGTGTAGAGTCACCTGATACCTTATACACTCTTCTTTTGATCGAGATATTACCAAAATGTTATACCTTTTATTCTTTCCTTTTTTTGCTTTTTTTGCAGCTGCAACTCTAGAATGTCTCTTAAAGGTCCTTAATTCTGTGTTGAGTTAATCTTGTTATCATTTCTTTGAATGAAAAAAAATGTATACATCATAGTATTAAAAATATATACAAAAAGATATACAAAAGATATATAAAAAGTATACATCATAATAGTAAAAAGATATCGATGTGTTTCTTCTTGCTTTAGTTGCTGTTGTTGCTCTTGTTTATTTTTTCACTATCATCATCGTCACCGTCATCGTCGTCGTCATCGTCGTCGTCATCATCATCATCATCATCATCATCATCATTGTTACCACCATATCCAACGCCACCATCACCAACAACTTCAATGGCCAAAGCCATCATTATCAGCAGCATCACCTAATACTACTACTACTACTACTGATGCTGCTACTACTGCTACTGCTACTTCTACGATGACGACAACGAGAACAGCGAGGACCACTTACCATTTTCCTCTCCGTCTTCCGTCTCATTTGATGGCCTCTTTCTATGTTGGAAGAATGCAACCCAATAGTCGTAGATACTTCCGGTGACAGTCAAACAGATATTACAGATATGTGGAAGTATGTTTTCGGTGAAGTACATCAAATTTTCTTAAATATTTCTCAAGAAAATTTGGTGATAATCAATCAAAAAGGAAAAAGAGAAAAGAGTTGATACATGTGTTCTAGAAGACTTAGAGGCAATATGCAGATCATATGGAAACACGGGGATAGGGTGGAAATATGACATGCAAATGCATGCCAATGCTCATTTCTTAATGAAGGCCTGTAACACGTGATCAAGTCTCGAGTTCAATTCTTGGAGCTTTGTGTCCATGCACAAGCCACTTGTACGACATTCATCAACAACGGGAGGATATAATGTAAACTGAACCGTCTGAGATTCGAGCTCTGGGAGTAGTGAGCTGGAACTATTATCGTAAAGCTATGTATCCAATGCTCCAGTGATTCTGTCAGTCGCTTTATAATATTGCTAACTAAAATCAAAAATTAATACGAACAATGATATTTTTTTGTCTTTAATTATTTTGCTTTTTCAGTCATTAGCCTTCAGGCACAGCTGGGGCACCGACTTGAAGAGTTTTAGTGGAAAAAATCAGCCCAGGATTTAAAAAAAAATTAAGACTCGCACTTATTATATCGGTTACCTTTGCCGAACTACTAGGTTACAGGCACATAAACACACCAATACAGGTTGCCGTGTGGTGTGGAATGCAAACATAGACGTAGACACAGACAGACAGATGCATACATAACCATACACACAAAATCTCCTTCCCCATACATACATACATACATACATACATACATACATACATACATACATACATACATGCATACATACATACATAAGGAGCTACTTTCCGTTTCCGTCTACCAAATCCATACACAGGGGTTTGGTTGATTCGAAGCTATAGCAGAAAATACTTGCCCAAGATACCACGCAGTGGGACTGAACGCGGAACTATGTAGTCGAGAAGCCAATCACAGAACCACGCTTCCGATATGCACGAGACTACAACATGAAGGCAGTAAAAATGTTGGGTTTCTGACTAGCTGGATAGATCCGGTTTTCTAGCAGGGTTCTAGGCTAGCAATAACTTTGTATTTATCAGAGGAGAGAATCATATAAAAATAGAAGTGAATTTAGTCTGAAAATACGAACGAATACGACACAAACCAGAACAACGCGAAAACTGCTACAAGAGAGTGGAATGTAAATAAAATGACTGGGATTGAAACAAGTATAAATGATATCTAAATCCAGCTTACAAACCGAAATGAAATCTGTTTTTCTTCAAGTAAAACGACTTCCTTTAATAAATCTACGGATGGTTGTTTAAAAACCTGGGCAAAGCCAAGTAGTTAAAGCAGACATATACGTACATACACACATACATACATACAGGAATATATGCACAATCAGATTAATATATATATATAGGGTTGTGTGTGTCTGTGTATACAATGTAGAATATGCAAACACTTATATTTGCATAGACGCACAATTATACAGACACCAGAAAACAAGTACATATGTATATATGTATATTTGTACATACATACATGCATAGATACATACATAATACATACATACATACAGACATATATCTACACATACAAATATATATGTATATATATATATATATATATATATATATAATATATTATATATATAATAAATATATATGTATGTATATGCATATATATTATATATATATATATATATATATATATATATATGTGTGTGTGTGGTGTGTTGTGGTGTGTGTGTGTATGTGTGTGTTTGTGTGTGTGTGTATAATCTTACACAGATACTTACAGATATACCAATCTCCGTCTATATATCTTCCTAGTTTGCCTAATATTTTCTTTCCCTCTTTCACAACAGATGCCGTTAGATACACAGATGCACATCTATGCCTACACAGGCAGACGTATGCGTTAAACACATACGCACATACATGCATACATGCACACACATATACACACATCAATGAATGTAAATATATATTATATTCATATATATACAATATATGTGTGAATGTAATATATTACATTATATATTCTATATAAGTATGAACGTAATATATACTATATTCATATATATATGTATACATACACACATGTATAGATATCTATATATATATATATATATATAATATATATATATATATATATATATAAATATATAGGTATGTATATGCATTATATATATATATATATATATTATATATATATATGTGTGTGTGTGTGTGTGTGTGTTGTGGTGTGGTATGTGTGTTTGTGTGTGTGTGTGTATAATCTTACACAGATACTTACAGATATACCAATCTCCGTCTATATATCTCCTAGTTTGCCTACAATATTTTCTTTTCCCCCTCTTTCCACACAGATGCCGTTAGATACACAGATGCACATCTATGCCTACACAGGCAGACGTATGCGTTAAACACATACACACATACATGCATACATGCACACACATATACACACATCAATGAATGTAAATATATATTATATTCATATATATACATATATATGTGTGAATGTAATATATTACATTAATATATATTCATATATAAGTATGAACGTAATATATACTATATTCATATATATATGTATACATACACACATGTATAGATATCTATATATATATATATATATATATATATATATATATATATATATATATATTATATATATATATATGTATGTATACATACTACATATATATATATATAATATTATATATGTCTATACACGCACACATATATATACTCACACATACATATATATGTGTGTATACCATAATCTTATAGCACGCACACACACACACACATAAATGTATATACATACATATATATATATATATATATATATATATATCTATATATATATTATAAATATGTATATATATATCAATTCATGTATATATATATTAAATATATATATATATATATATATGCATACATCAATTTATATATATATATATATATATGTGTGTATGTGTGTGTGTGTGTGTGTGTGTGTGTGTGTGTGTGTAATATTATATTCCGTTATGTCATATTATATTACGCTGCCTTGTAATGTATGCTGCTGTTTTATTATTATTGTAATTCTTTATATTCTTCTAAATCATGTAATTTCTCAAAAGCTTTCGTCCCTCTTTCCCTCGGCGTCTCTCTCTTCTCTTGTCTTCTTTTTACTTTCTTTCTTTCTTCCTTTTCTTTCTAAAGTGGAGGGGGGATATTTTATTTTGTTTATATACTTTATTGTTTTTGTTTTGTTGCTTTAGATACCACAAGCATCTATTGTCTGGCTGTGTCTATTGATTCGCCATCGATGCTAACACTAACTGACGATGATTACCAGACAAATATATAGTTTCGATGTCTGACTTCGGTTGCAAAAATTTTGGCCTTTATTATCATCATCAGCGTCGTCATCGTCGTCATCGTCATCATCATCATCATCATCGTCATCACCATTGTTATTATTATCATTATTGTTTTTGCTGTTGTTTCTACTATACTACTACTACTACTACTACTACTACTACTACTACTACTACTACTGCTACTGCTGCTGCTGCTGCTGCTACTACTACTACTTCTGCTACTACTACTACTTCTACTACTACTGCTGCTGCTACTACAACTACTACTACTACTACTGTTATATTCTTTCTCCTCATTATCATCATGTTCATCATATTGCTTTATTTGTTGGTACTGCTTTTGATGATGATGATGATGATGATGCTTGTGATCGTGGTATTACTGGTGCTGATGGTGTCGGTTATGGAGGTGATGATAGTAACAATAATGGTGGCGGTTGTAGTGATGATGATGATGATGATGATGATGATGATGATTGATGATGATGATGAAGATGATGATGCCGACAACGATGAATTGATGACGATGATGATGATGATGATGATGGTTATGATGATTATTATGATGATGTGGTGATGATGATGGTGATGATGATGATGTTTTTAATATCTTCATTTTTCTCTTCTCAGTTCATCAGTGACTTGTCATTGATTTTGTGGGTAAGTGTTGTTTGTATTTTCTTCGTTACCAAACCAGCCACATTTCTACTTGATATGTACTTTTTTGTTGGTTTTTCCCACAGATACTACATTTTAATATATATATATATATATATATATATATATATATAATATATATATATATATATATATATTATTATATTTATGCTGCCACTTCTTGCGCGGATCTAATTGCTTTTCTGTTAATAGTATCTTTTCTAATGTTGCTCTTAAATATTTCAAGACGTCACCGGTTGTATATGTTTCAATTGCTGAGGTTTATTTATATTTTGATATATTTCACCTCTTGCATTATATAGCTTCCAAATGAACAAACAAGAGAAGGAAGAAGAGAGAAATAGAAAGAGAAAGAGAGAGAAGTAGAGAGACGGCTGTCTAAAAAGGATTATAGGGCCCAAAGAAAATCAATGCAATGGGCCCATTACTATTTATATATTGACAGCAAGCCCCAACATACATAGAATGTAAATGGGCTCTTAGACACGTGAAGTACCCCAGCAACCGTCTACTGTGCGTGGTAGAAGTCGCAGTCAATCAAACCTCAGATTCTTGTTCCGAAAAGTGAAGACCCTTTGAAAAATGCAATCCGGGACTCGCTAACAATTGGAATACAGACGGGATTGTTACAGCCATTGCTACACGAATTGAGAATACGTGGATTTGTAGTTCTCAACCATTTTTTGGCTTATGGATTTTGGCTTCAATTCTTATTCCACTCGAATGAACTCTCATAATCATTCAATTCTTAAAAAGATACTATAAGATTTTTATAATTAAATATTAAGAAGTATATAAAAATTTAAGATCTGTTGTTTATAGTAGAATTATAATAAATTTATTGCACATGAATTTTAACAACAAAATATTATATGAACCATATTTAATCCGGTTGAGAACCACTGTATTAAGGTGCCGGTTTAGACGACTCGCAGTATTTGAACTGACTCACTGATTTCTTATTTCGAATGTTGGCGAAGTGAACTTTACCGTTTATTCATTTGGTATCGGTTAAATAAAACACAAATCCATCCTCGATGACGAAGCAAGGGAGATAGGTTTAACGTCGGACCGTATACTTTGTGGCATTTGCTCCGGATCTTTGGGTTCTAAATGAAATTCTATTCAAAAAGCACGTTACCTCGCGAACATGTAGTCATACCGTGGCGTGTACGAGAAATCCATGAAAGAAACGTCATCTCTTTCATCATCATCATTTTTCTCCTCTTCAGTATCATCATCAGATCGCCTTCCAGGTACGTGCACTAGGTTTCACATGAGGGCTCAAAATATCATGTATATATATGTATATATATATATGCGTGTGTGTGTGTGTGTGTATACATACATATATATATATATATATAGATATATATATATATAATATATATATATATATATATATATATATATATATTAATTGTTATCGCCATATTAATATGGCAGTCTTATAGATATAAGACTAAAGCTGTCGCTGATTAGCTCCATGAGGCCATCGCCTTAAGCTAGCTATTTGACACACAAACTGTGTCCATTATAACCTTCGAACAAGGGAGGTCAGCTGCTTCACACTGCCAGTCAGACAGCTACAGACGCGTTTCAGGGTATAATGGACACAGTTTGTGTGTGAAATAGCTAGTTTAAGGCGATGGCCTCATGTAGCTAATCAGCGACAGCTTTAGTCTTATATCTATAAGACTGCCATATTAATATGGCGATAACAATTAATTTCCAGTAACGCTGCCGTAATCTCTTTTAGAGAGACTTAGTAATTTTAATATTTCTATTATATATATATATGTACATATATATAAGTTTATATATATATATATATATATATATTATATATATATATATATTTTTTTTTTTTTAATTGTTCCACGTCCTCGCGTTGCTGTGTCTTTTTTCTGTTTTCTTGTTTGGATTAACTATATATATATATAATATATATATACGTATAATTTTATAACAAATTATCTATACACACTCAAGATTGCCTAATAATCGACGTGGCAATGCCAGAAGGTCAAAGTATTTTCATGAAAGAAAGAGAAAAGATCGATAAATATGGAGACCTGAGAATTGAGATAGCCAAGATGTGGCAGCTACGAGAGTCAAATAAAAAAAATGGTTGTCGCCATTGTCATTGCAGCATTGGGTTCACTACCGCCCAATCTGAAGAAACATCTGGAAACTTTTGAAATATCCTGCAATTTAGATGTATTGGAACAATCGGCATTACTTAGAACAGTACGCATATTTGGTAAATTACTGTGTATTTTAGGCCCTTGCTGTGACTTGACAGGCAGTATAAACCCCCGGTAGACACAATATCTTTAATCAACATCACGATATTGGATACTGTGCGACGTCTTAATAATTATAATATTGATAATAATAATAATAATTATTATTATTATTATAATAATGATAATAATAATATTAATAATGATAATAATAATAATAATAACTTACAATAACAATAATGGTGATAATAATAATAATGATAATAATAATAATAATGAATAATAATAATAATAATAATAATAATAATAATAATAATAATAATAATAATAATAATAATAATAATAATAATAATGAAAGTGTTATCATGTACATTGTTTTGTCTTGGCATAAAAGATGGGCTACAGCAAATATTCTGCTCAATACCACAGATTCTCTTGTCAATTGTTTGACCGTAACCAGTTGCCCATGTCCCTGTGTGGCTGACGATATGTGCATCTCTGACCACGAGCAGAAGTAGTGGTGGAACATCATATCCGTGCGTTGAAAGAAATTATTAGAGGTTTGGATAATTCACATTTGGAAATATGAGTGGTTCGTTCAGCACCGTTAAACAACCCTTATTCAGGGACCTTTTGAACGGGATGGGCTACTCGACCAGAAGAAATTTTTAACTGGGCCCTACTTGCAAGGTCATGCGCTGTTTATCTTGATATGAGATCACCATGTCGCGCACATATGGTTGTGATGCATGTGCCTTGTGTACCCTTATCAGACGGGTAGTCATGATGGGTATATTGGGCTTCGTATATTTTACCCCAGTGTAACTTTGATGGCATGAACTGCTCTCTCACTCAATAGTAATAATAATAATAATAATATAATAATAATAATAATAATAATAATAATAATAATAATAATAATATAAGATTAAATTAAATTCAAAGGTAGGAAACGCTAAGGAGATTGAAATAGAATGTCCGTTAGAGCTCCTACAGAAAATTTAAAAGACAGCAGAACACTTGTGGATACAGGCAGTAACCTGCTATCCATATGATTTCTACCAGGAATAAGACCTAACCTTAGCTAAGCCATCATAATTGTAATAATAATAATAATAATAATAATAATAATAATAATAATAATAATTATTATTATTATTATTATAATTATAATGATAGTCGTGGCTAAGAAGGAATATATTCACAGACACGACAGATTTGGGACCTTCATACACTGGAAGCTATGCCAACATTATGGAATAACAACAGAAAAAAGATGGTATAGGCACACACCAGAAAAGGTCACAGAAAACGAGAAAGCAACCATACTCTGAGATATGCCAATACACACAGATAGAGAAATTAAGGCCAGATATAGTTGTCAGAGATCATGAAGAAAAAACTGCTTTCTAATTGATGTATCAATATCGGCGGATGACAATGTGTCTCTAAAAGAAATGGAGAAACTTTCAAAAAAAAAAAAACCCTGGAAATAGAGGTAACCAGAATGTGGAATCTAAAAATAGAAACAATTCCTATCATAGTAGGTGCATTAGGCATGATAAAAAAATATTCAGACAAATACATAACAAAAACACCAGGATTTACAAACACATATAACACACAGAAAATTGCACTACTAGGCACTGCACACATCCTACGCAAAACACTTTCAATACAGTAACCATCAGAGCATCACAACAAATCACAGCACATATCCAAGGCACACAGAGCTGCGCTCGGTAGTGAAGTGAAAGCACGCTATAAAAATAAAACTACTGAATAATAATAATAATAATAATAATAATAATAATAGTAATAATAATAATAATGATAATAATAATAATAATAATAATAATAATAATAATAATAATAATAATAATAATAATAATGATGTTGATGAAGTTGATGAAGTGAATACGAAAATTTTTGCTATCCTTTCATTTTGCTTCTAAGAAAGACAAAATAAAAATAAAGCAGAAGAACTGACGTAATGCGTGCATTATATTTGGTGTTGAGATTTCATCACCTGAAATATAACGTCCCCACCCCCCGTCTTTTGGAGAGTGGGTTGCGACGTGAAGTGTTTCAGAACACTGCTTGAACGGAAGTGAGGAAAAGATTGCGCTAATGAGAGGCTATCAAGATACAATTTTATAATTCTAAGAATAGTTAGTGAGAATATTTTTCTCTTAACGCGCTTTATACTAACTTATTTATTTTTCTGTTGATTTTCTGGTCTTTGTTCTAGTTTGTTTTTAAATACTTTTCTTTTGTTTTTTGTTTATTAGTCATAGGAAGATAGTGTTTAAAGAGTGAGATGTTGGAACTGATATGTCAAAATATAAGTGTTTAGTACTTTAATTTTGCGTTGTGGAGAAGGTCGATGATTGAGAGGTGAATGAAAATAATTTGCAGAAAAATCGATAACACTAAACGAAAACATTACTTCCGTTTAATTAACGACGTTTTTCAAATTACTATTCTTCTCTGCTATGTCTGTATATCTGTAACTTTGTATATCTGCTCTTCTGCTTAATTCTGCAATAATACACATACAAACTCTCTCGCACACACACACACACACACACATACACACACACACAAAAGCACACGCACGCATACGCACACACACAGAAACGCACATATACACATTATATATATATAAGCATTAATATGTATGTATGTATGTATGTATGTATGTATCTATCTATCTATCTATCTACCTCTCTCTCTCTTTCTCTCTCTCTCTCTCTATATATATATATGTATATATATATATATATATATATATATATATATACCTGTGTGTGCGTGTATACAACTTTCAGAGTTAGTTCATTGTTTCATTGGTTGCGTGCAACGAACACAGACCACGTGAACGTGTTTTTATGATTCTAATAAATCTTTCTTTCTTTGCTCGTTTTCCAGAAAATTCTGATGAGTTAACATTATTTTTCATTTTACTTTGAAGTTTTCAATTTCTAAAGTTATTTATGGATACCATGTATACACATATATGTATGTATATGTGCGTGTGTGCTTGCATGTGTGTATCTGTCATTTCCATCTCAATTTCTCTGTCTCCCTCTCTCTCTCTCTCTCTCTCTCTCTCTCTCTCTCTACATATATATGTATATACATATATACATACACACATATATATATAATATATAATATAATATATATATATATATATATATATATATATATATATATATATATATATATAGCATAGTAAGTCAGTGTGTTCCATGGATTTGTTATGCTATCCTATGACTATTCCTGCCTAGTTAATCTAACTCTATCTTGATTTTAGTAATTGATCTATTTATTCGCTTCTCTAGTGCTCCACCCTCCTGATCATATTATCATTTTTATAAAGGCCTTTATGTAAGTGGCCTTCCTAATTAAGTACCCCTAAGAAACTATATTATCATGTATATATTAATTCTGGAAACTTTTAAAAGTTATATTGAAGTTTTCAATTTCTAAAGTTATTTATGGACACCGTGTATACACATATAAATGTGTGTGGGTGCGTGTGTGTGTATCGGTCATTTCCATCTCAATTTCTCTCTCTCTCTCTCTCTCTCTCTCTCTCTCTCTACATACACATACACATATATATATATATATATATATATATATATATATATATATATATATATATATATATATATATATATGCTATATAGTATAGTAAGTTAGTGTGCTACATGGAGTTAGTTAGTATACTATACTATGAATATTCCTGCCTATATATGGGGGAGGGGGGCTGTGCGTGTGTGTGTGTGTGTGTGATTGTGTATCTGTGTTTGTCCCCGACGACATTGCTTGACAACCGATGCTATACCCACTTTGATTCTGTCATCTCCCCCATGCCCTTTCCTAACAGACACTGCTCTATTGTCCTAGATACACCAACACGTTACACTGAACATGTTCACACAGCCGTGTCAGTCTTCATTTTAGGCGCAAAATATACTGTCTTTTACATATATATATATATATATGTATATATATAAAATATATACATTGGCGAAGTAAACACAAATATTGATGGAAGCTAAAACATCAATACTTGGATATCTATTAAACGGGGTACTTTCGGTTTGAACGGCAGTTTTTTCTAACGGTGTCATATGAAATTGACACCCACAATTATAACCCTATTATCGATCTATTGCATTTCAATCTGTTTTAGGGTTACGGTTAGTTAGGGTTAGGGATGGGGGGAAGGGTATATTTTTCTTCACAAATATAAATAAACCCAATCTGTTTCTTAAACGAGGGACACATTCATACGGCACAATGTTTTTTTACCTCAATAGACATCAGTGATTGGCTGAAATTGCAGAAATTGAAGAAATAAAAACAACAAATATCTTACAAACTATAGAATTTTCTCAATAAAGCCAAGCGAAAAAGATATTTTATAAACACATTCTACCAGTATACGAAGTTTAAAATATTTTTTGTTACCTAGAAATTATGTTAAAAACTGCCGTTCAAACCGAAAAGATCCATTAAACGTTCTAATAAAAAAAGAAGACATTTACAAAGAGCTTTAATACTCGAAAATAACTTGAAAGAATAACCTTTTCCGTAGGTTGCTTAATTATAAATTTACTATATGACGCCTAGAGTTGATTTTTTAAAGTAAAGCCCAGTTATCGGATTCTGAAAATTTCTAAATCTCCCGTTGTGTTTTTTCTTCGTTGCTTGATATATAACAGAGCACGGCTTCGAAGGCGGCGAGCTGGCAGAAGCGGTAGCACGCCGGGCGAAATGCGTTGTCGTATTTCGTCTGCCGTTACCTTCCGAGTTCAAATTCCGCCGAGGTCGACTTTGCCTCTTTGCCTTTCTTCATTTCGGGGTCTATAAATTAAGTACCACCTGCATACTAAGGTCGATCTAATCGACTGGTCCCTCACTCAAAATTTCGGGCTTTGTGCCGAGAGTAGAAATGGAATACGAGCTAATGTTTGCATAGGAGACATTCTCAAAGTATTTTTAACTAACTCAAACGCCTTTCTTTCACCAAAACTTTTTGAATGAAACCATGTTGCCCTTCAACATAATTATGTACGTCACTAAAATAACTGTTCTCTTGGTAGCCGTCTATGGTTCCTTCCATTTAAGGTATTACAAAGCATTTCGATCACCAATATAGCCAGATGATACCCAGAAAAAAACTTTGTCAATATTAGTGTAATTTGAAGCAATCTATCGCCCACGCATTATCATGCAATTTGTATCTTGATGTTAAGTAAAAATATTTCACCTGCTCGTAGTGTGTTATCAACAATTTGTGAAGAGTGGATGTAGAGAATATTTCAGAAATCACTTCGTCATTTGAACAATATATAACATCAAAATGTGCATTTTTTTCTCCAATGCATAATAGACAAACAGATGAACACACAGACACAGACACACACGCGCGCACAAACACTCACAAACACACACATTCATGTATATATATATATATATATATAATATATATATATATACACATACATACACCATTATAATAATAAATTATATATATGCTATATTATAATACATTATATATATATATATATATAGATATATATATATATATATATATATATATATATATATATATATATATATATATATACATGTATATATACATACATATAATTTCGTAGCACATGATCTACACTCACTCACATAGACACACATGCATGTACACAATCATCGTGTTCATATAAAATCATGAATAAATATGTCTATGGCCATTAACTGCAAATATTAGCAAAGGATATAGAAGTTGTACAACACATGTTTACCATATAATTGAACTCATGCAGGTATTTAGCACACTCAGAGCTAAAAAGCCTCAAATAAATTTCACATGCTCTGCTCAAACTCCAAGAAACCCGGGTATTTCACTATTTCATATTTATATTGCTCAGTTTGGTAGTGAATGCATTTGTGTTTTTGTAAATAAATGGGATATATATGTGCATACACTTCAGCACATGCGCACGCATACACACACACACACACACACACACACACACACACTCACATATATTAATTTTCAGGATAATTTACGTAACACCACGCTAAGAGTTTTCTGCGTGGCCCTTACCTTATATGCTTTTAACAGACATAGTACCCTATACGTATATGTCTATATATATATATATATTATATATATATATATATATATATATATAATATATATATATATTAGAAGAAATGAGGTACTCAGAAATTCGGATGGTTTTATATTTACAGATATTTATTTGTATGTTACATGGTTTTATACGTCATATATCATATAATAGCGCTTTCATCCATTCTAGTGGAATTGTCCAATTTAACTAAGTTCTTGTAGCAATTTTGACTCTTTTTATAGTGTTATTGAGTGTGTGGTGGTGGGGAGGGATATAAGATAGTTCAAGAATGATGAATGAGGAGAAAGTGAGAGAGAACATGTGCGTGTGTGTGCGTGTGTGTGTGTGTGTGTGTGTGTGTATGTGTGTGTGTGTGCTGGTATCTGAAAGAAGTGTTAAAGAAAAACAAGAAAAGGAAGAAAAGGGAGAGAAAGAAGAAAATGAATTTTGTTGGTCTCTTTTGTAGCTGGTCAGGTTGGCACTAATAATCGACTGTTTACTCCAAGGGGGGCAAAATGCCACTTTTTAAAAATTGTCTGGATTTCTTTTTTATCATTGTCTTGTGAGAGTGTGTCTGGTGTATGTGTGTGTGTGTGGGGGGATCTGTGTATCTGAAAGAAGTGTTAAATGGGAAAAAGTGTTTATATTTTGGCAATTGATTTTTGGCTTTTAGAAATTGGCCACTTCAAGGGGGGTAAAATGTCACTATTCAAAAAATTGTCTGGATTTCTTTTTTATCATTGTCTTGTGAGAGTGTGTCTGGTGTATGTGTGTGTGTGTGGGGGGATCTGTGTATCTGAAAGAAGTGTTAAATGGGAAAAAGTGTTTATATTTTGGCAATTGATTTTTGGCTTTTAGAAATTGGCCACTTCAAGGGGGGTAAAATGTCACTATTCAAAAAATTGTCTGGATTTCTTTTTATTATTTTTTTGTGAGTGTGTGTGTGTGGGGGGGGGGCTGTGAATCTGGAATGGGTGTCGCTGGAAAAGGGAAGAGAGAAGAAAAAGGGAAAGAAGAAATAATTGTGCTGATATTTATACCACTGTTCAGTTCTTTCAATCCAATGTTTGATTCCTACTTCATAACTAAGTTCTCCCCCAAATTGAATGGCTGAAAATATTTCTATAATAAGTTGTACTAGATGAAGGACCAAATTTGTAAATTGTATTGAACACGCACACAAAGTACTACACATATGTACATATACATAAATAAAAAACAATCTTTAATCCAGATTCTCCGTCTCATGTCAGCACAGGAATCAAACATTGGATTGAAAGAACTGACACACTCATATACATATAATTATATACGCACATATTCATTTGTAGACGCATACCCCCACTCGCATACACATAGACACACAGGTATACCTGCAACCCCCACTCGCGTACACATAGACACACAGGCATACCTGCATTTATACCAAGACCATTAGATCAATTCACTAATTGATAAAGATTATATACTTATATTAAGACCATTAGCCTCATATTACATTTGGAGGATGCATAAATACACCATATTATTCATACAGTTAAATCGACCTATCGAAAAATAAACTATATGTTGTTGTTTAAGACAAATTTTATTAATTAATAGCTTGTCAACCCGTATTTGCATACACAAATTAAAAAAACAAGAAATTCATTAACTCCAAGAAATGTCTAAATCTAAATTACCATAAAATAAAGAAAAACTAGCAACATTCATAGATTTAGACTGGAATCAAAACACCTGTGTGTGTTATAACACACACACATACACAAACACACACACACTTACATGCATATACACACTTAATGATACATAAATATATAAATGTATCAATACAAATCAATATCAATACATTCACGTATGCATATAAACATACATTGATATAGAATATTATATAAATACATACACATATACACACCGCCATCCATCCATATACATATATTGATATATACACACATACACACATACACACATAACATATATATATATGAGGAATTCCAAACACGTTTCATGGTTTGCAAACTCAACAGTTCTTTTATAGGATTCAGTGGCTAAAGAATCATCGGGAGGAACCACACCCGGTTTAGGCCCCTAATCCTCTATCGTTTATTATGTAGCAGGGCTCCCCTTTTTGGAGGTATCTTCAGCTATAGTGTTGAGTGCGTTTCTTCTTTCCCTTTTTTTCTTTTGTTTGGTTTCTTCGATCCAGCGGCAACGAATGTCAGCGGGTGACCGACCATCCTGTCACATTCCTCTTTAAATACTCGTCCGAAGGCTCCATACGTCAGCACCAGCTAACTGTCATGTGACGCTCTCTAAGCTTCAACTGGGCAATGGTGGGGAAGGGCGCGTATTCTTAGTTCATGCCCTCTCTAAACCTGCCTTCCAACAGTGTCGTGTTAGTTTCAGTTCCAGCAGCCAGAGCCGACCAGCTGTTAGTACCAGCTGGAAGTACAAGGTAGTACAAGTTAGACCAGCTGGTAGTACAAGACTGCGAACCGAGAGGAGGGCGCGCTATGAACGAGATCGCTACCTTGGCCTACCTGTCAATCAGCGATGCTGTTTAAGTGTCAGCCAGGCTAACCAAGAGACACTATTTCTTAGTCGGAATCTTATGGTTTTCAAGCCATTTTGGGTCTTCACGCTTCAGCCACTTATAGAAGCGGGCTTTTTCGATTGCCTCCTGTATCCGCCTTATTAGTTTTCTCAGCTCCGGGCTCGAAAATAAACCCCTTCTTTTAAATAACGTCGTCATTTTCCTTTCAATGAAATCCATAGACCCCACTGCTAGTTGGTAATACTCGACAGTTCATCCCTCTTCTCCGCGCTCTTCGATTAATCTATCATACCTCTTCTCATTCCGTTGCTCTGCATTAGCGATGTTCTCTTCCCATGGCATATATTTATTTATTTATTCCTACGCCTCTGCAAATATATTATTAACTAAAATACCTCAAATGTAATTGACATAAAGCTTAGACTAGTTAATAGACCCCCCAGGTATATTATAGAAATATAAAACTATAAATCTATCCATTAAGACACACACACACACACACACTCACACACACACACCCCCACACACACACATATGTATATATATATATATATATATATATACATTATTAACATTTGACGGATATTTGTCCTCATTTTATTTGTTGTTAACACAACGTATCGGCTGATATACCCTCCAGCCTTCATATATACATAAACAAATATGTATATACATACACTTATACACACACACACACAAACACACACACACATATATATACATACTTATACATGCATGCATACACATATACATACCCATGTACATATACATACGTATATGCATATTTACATACACTTAAGTATACAGATACATACATATACATGCATGCATACACATATACAAACCCACGTACATATACATATATGCATATATACACACACTTAACTATATAGATACATACATAGATAATCATAGACATATTTCGATACAAATACCATGATGCATACCTCCATATATTTCATATAACGTATCAATTACTATTATATATTAATAAGGTTTATTAGTATAAAACATTTATAAACTATCATTTATAAAATAAATATGTTTTTATAAAATTATGGGTACGATCCATAATCAAATTTGAGGTCGAGTTGAACAATTTTAGACCAGACGTTAATATTTGATATAATTCATCCAGACCCTAGATTGTATCTATTAATTCCAGATGAGTATGATTTCGCAAAGCCGATTATAGACCATTTTTATCTCATAATCAATATCGTTTTTCTTTAGTCTCCGTATATATTTACTAAGTTTGGTAGATCCATCGCTTTTATTTATACCAAAATCTGAGCAAGGATAATTATATCGTGACTTAAAGTTGTTAGAAGTACATCCAATATAGAAAACCCAATCATATCTAGTTCTTGTCTAAGACCTCTATATTATATTCTTTTCAAGACAAATCCCATTCAGTGGACAGTTAATCGTATTCCTACAATTAAATTTATTTATTGTATTATTATTATTATTATTATTATTATTATTATTATTATTATTATTATTATTATTATTATTATTATTATTATTATTATTATTATTATTATTGTTGTTGTTGTTATTATTATTGTTGTTATTATTAATATTATTATTATTATTATCTTTATTATTATTGAGTGAGAGAGCAGTGTATGCTTTCAAAGTGACACTGGGGTAAAATATACGAAGCCCAGTATACCCATCATGACTACCCGTCTGATAAGGGTACACCAGGCACATGTATCACAACCATATGTGCGAGACATGGTGATCTCATATCATTAGAAACAGCGCATGACCTTGCACGTAGGGCCCAATTGGAATTTCTTTCTGGTCGAGTAGCCCATCCCGTTCAAAAGATCCGTGAATAAGGATTGTTTAAGGATGTAGGTACTATTGGTAGTATATTTATGCTCAATGTTTCCGAAGGTGAATTATCCAAACCTCAAAGAATTCCTTTCGACACACAGCTATGAAGCTCCCCCTCTATTTCTGCTCGTGATCAGAGATGCACATATCGTCAGCCACTAAGGGACATGCTCAACTGGTTATGGTCAAACAACTGACAAGCAAATCTGTGGTATTGAACAGAATATTGAGCATAAATATACTACCAATAGTACCTATATCACTCTAGGTCAAAATATTTAATTATCGTAAGAAATTATACATAAATACATACATATACATATACAAACATACATATGTATATGTGTGTGTGTGTGTGCGTGTATGTATGTATGTATGTATGTATATCCAATGTTATTACCATTTCAAGTATGTCAGTGGCACGTTCGAATTCACTGTGTTGTCATGAGGAAAATTCTCGGTGTAGACAAATGATGTAAATACACCTAAACCAGCTCGCAGCACCACCTATCCATATTGTGATATGCAAGCATTTCGGAGTGGTTATCTCCTCTTCAGATACAGAAAATAGACAGTGACCACTTACATATCCGAACATTGCATTTATACACATCACTGTTAACACTTCCACACGTTATATATATATATATATATATTTGTGTGTATGTGTATGTGCGCCTGTATTTATTTATTCTAAGTTTCGATGAAGCTATAAGGTGTTACTTAGGCACACAACAATAAGTCCACTGCATCTAGTGTCGGAAACAGCCGTAACCTAATGAAGTTCAAAGATAATCGCTTATTCCTTTGTCCTCTCTTTTTCATATATGTATGTACATATATATGTATGTATATATATGTATATATATATATATATATATATATATATACATATATATATACGTATATATATATATATACGTATATATATATATATACGTGTGTGTGTGTATAGATTCATATATATATATATATATATATATATATATATTATATATGTGTGTGTGTATACGTAGTTGTGTCTTAGAAAACGTATACGTTTGTATTTTTAACTGAGTGTATATCTGCGCGTGTGTGTAATTGAGTTAATGATTCTATGTGTATATCTCTGAGTATGTGTGCATGCATATACGTGCGTTTCTCTATATGCGTGTCTATATGTCTGGACACATTCGTACATGTATTTCTATATGTGTATAGTGGTGAATATGTATATAGCTGCATCTTCTTTTGTATTAATAGGAAAAAGATATGTTAGTATAATTCATGTAAGTTGAAATCTTGTGTTTAATTAAAATTACAAATTTTATGATGTGTGCAACCATTATTTTAATGAGTAATTCTGTTTAAAAAAAAAAGGAAAAACAGATGCGAGGAATGTTAATTAATTAATTAAAACTAATTAAACATGGAATGCAGTGGGAAATACGTACGATCTTTAGCTGTACGGTGACAACTTCGGAGAAGTACTGGTTGTATTACATCTCAGCAGTAAAGAATAGTTTTAAGCACACACGTTTACAATATTGAGTATTTTCCACAAGCTCTGCACATTCCGATACTGTTTGGACTACGAAGGATGCTTCGGTGCTTTCCGTTTCTCGCAAATTATTCTGCTCTCCAAACTGCAGCTAGAACAATATGGAATGCGATGCAGAAGACGAAAATAAAGTCAAATAAAGAGGAATATATTGAGACTGATGGCTTAAAGGAATACTGATGGAAACTAAAAATTAAAATTCTGTTGTGTCTGGGGAGAGTCATTTTCTTTTTGTGCCTTATTATTTAACACACTCACCGGTAGAATTTCCACTTTTTTTTCTTATTTTTTATTTTCAATGTAGGTTTCTCACAGCTTTTGGCTTTCTCTACACCACTTTGCTTCCTATATTACAACCACCCACTTTCATTTGTATGAAAGGCCATTTGTACGCAGATTTTACGCACTCATTTGAATTTTCCCTAAGCTAATCATACACTGAATTTGTAGACCGAGACATTTAGAAACTTCACCAACAGGATCCTGCAAATTCTGCTCCCTTCAACAGCAAAAAACAGAATAACTGTGTATATATATTCAGAAATAAACACCATAGTGCTCCATAATGTAACCATTCACTCGCAAGAACTGTATAGTTTGTTGGGTTTAGTTACATCCAACAAACACTGAAGTTTTTCCCAAAATCCAGGGTTTTTATAACTGCTCAACTTGACTGTAAAGAATCGAAATTACATACATATATTCTTTAAGTAACTCTTAGTATTCTTATATGAGCAGGTATATTAACCAATGGAAAAACGACAATAATATTTCTTCGGCAATACGACATTACGTCATATTGCCAGTAATAACAAATTGGCGACTTATTTAAAAATGTGTACTTGCTACAACTGCATCTCTGAGACTGGCTCCAAATCAGAGTCAGAAAACACTTCGGATCACAACAACGACTACTCAACCAGACAAGTCAACTGAGACTCACGTCAAAGTACTTCATGGAAACCAGGGTGATCCAATTGCTAGATACAGTGGTATGTTGTATGATATGGGCTTTTTACTGTTCACTAAATAACACTTCCTCTTTCGGCAAAGAAACTGAACTGCAGATTTATTTCCTACACAGTGTTCCATATATTTTGATTTGTTCTGTTATGAAATGACATGCCTGCGAGTTTGTTTACTTCGGACAACACTATGGAAAGCTGTCTTTATCAGTACAAACATTGATATTTCTGTTTGTCAAATTTTATAAATAATTAGTTTTGAAGCGAAGTGTAATATTGACATTCCTTTACATTGCCGATAACCTATGTATTCACTGATCGCTGGATGGACCACCTGGATGTCTTTTGTATTGCTCCAAAGGATTATATTTGTAATTGTTTTGGTTTTATTCTGTAACTCCACTAATTACGACTCCCAGAATCATGTGCTTACATATGTGCGTACATATGTGCGTGCATGTGTGTGTATGTGTGTGTGTGTGTGTGTGTGTGTAATTATAGGGATATCACACGTATCATAGCTGTTATTCCTGATGTTTTAAAATTATATCCGCCTCGAGAGGATGTCATAATTACCAAAGACAGTTGAGAACACTCATATGAATTCTGCTAAGCTGGCAACCATTAAGGAAAAGAACAGATTTTTTGTTACTAGATATAAGGTGAAAATTATGTACCCGTGTTTCTGCCTCAATAACGGTCATCGGCACGGCAGTTGCACACACACACACACGCGCGCGCGCGCGCACACACACACACACATGCATATATGTATGGATGTATGCATAAAGGTATGAATTTAGATGTAGATATATGTATGTATTTATGTATGTATTGATGGATGGATTGATTGTGTGTGTGTTCACTCTTTTTCTCCAAGTTAGTTTACTCTTGACTGGTTAGATACCCGGGGTGGTGGGAGTAAAGTTGTAAAGAAAAAGAAATTACCGTCTTTTGTGTAAGAGTTTATCCTTGAAATCGTAAGAACCTTTCACAAATATTGAATATTTCAAATATCGCGGCCAAGTTCTGTTATACCTTCGTCCAGGCGGGTGTAAATATAACCTGTGGCTCCAATGATAACATGTATGGAGCTGAATGTGTATCTTGGAGACTGGATCTGCAAGCTTCGTATTAATGGTCCGCTGGTATCTTCCTTCTCTTGACGTCAGATGGGCAGCTGATTTCTATGACAGAGAATGTGTTTAATGTATGGCCCCAAACAACAACATCAGACCGGTGGTGTTTTAATTTGGTGACAGTTTGAACTTTTAGGTTTCACCAGTTTTTCTTTGAACCATTAGTCTCAATTTATTCCTCCCTATTTGATTTTATTTCTGTCTTCTGCAATGCATTCCATATTGTTCTAGCTAACACATCATGTCTCATGGGTATGTATGTATGTATGTATGTATGTATGTATGCATGTGCTACTGGTAACATGTAACCCAGTACAACCTGTTGTATGGTCGGGCCGTCGGCGACTAAACCGGTAACCCCACCAAACTTGCTTGGTGAGGAGGGTGTTTATTGGACACCCTGCGGGATGAAAAACAAAACCCGTAAAGGGCGGAGGGACTCTTCAGAGTCAACGGCCATCCAATAAATGTGTAATTTTTTTTTCTTAAGGCTTAAGGCTGTATCATGCGGGGGAACATAGAAATAATTGGACTTAATACCCGATCATGCGGTTAAACCATTGGGAGTGGAGGACTCCTAGCCTTTGTTAGGGCATCGTTCTAGGAGAAGGTAACTCAGGTAACTGGGATAACTCCGACATAAAACATGCGGCTCAGTGGTTACCGATGATGTTGACTTGTTCTTCTTTTCGGATTATGGCTGATGTTGCTTAGTGAGTGGGATTGACTCAATGCACAGCCTTTCCTCAATTAAAAAAAATCTTCTTGCACAGGCATTGCTCGATAACAACATTGTTCATGATTGTTGATGGTGCTGTGAGTCTCAACTGAATGGCTGGCTGTAGCCTTAAAAAGCAAATAAAAGTTACATTCGGTCACAGCACCAATAACAGTTAAGCTTCGTGCAATGGCCATACTCGATAGGGAGGGGCAGCCATCATAAATAAAACGATACATGCACACACACACACGGAAGCATTCACACACGCACACACACACACACATATGTATTCATAAATAAAAACATACAAATGGTGTCTGGCGCACAACCATAAATCGTGAGTTTAATTTCTGGTCAAGGCTGCGTGTTATTTTTATTGTTGTTGTTGTTGTTGTTGCTGCTGTTAACAACAACAACAACAGCAATCTAATATTTTCCTATCCTTCCTTAATACCAGTTCCCATATGCTACTCATATTTGCACTCGGTCTCCTTAGGAGGTTGTTGTGTCCTAGCATATGTGCTGCTTCTTTTAGTTTTCATATTTTCCAGTAGTGTTCTCTGACTATTATTTTAACTTCATCCCACAGGGGGAGGTGGTCTCTATTTTTCCATACATGATCAGTTATATTCGATTTATCGATATCTCCTCGTGTGGCAGTTTTGTGATGTTCCTCTAACCTTATTTTGTGGGGGCGGCATGTTTCGCCTTTGCATAAACTATCACAGCTACATAGAATGGAGTACACGCAGTCTTTGGTGATATTCTCTTCTATTGGTGGTTTTACTCGAAGGAGATATTTGCAAAGTATTGTATTACGCTTGAATACTATCCTGATGTCATATGGGCCACATATCTTTTGTATCTTTTTCGGAGAGGCTTTCACACAGGGTAGGCATAATGTAACTAGCGATCGTGATACACACCAAGAAAAAATGATCAAGCTCAGTTAAAATCTATTAAGCAACAACTACACCAAAAACATACTATCCACTCCAGTTATGAAGAAAAAGTGGGGGATGAAACCAATAAAATGTCCCCAAGACACCTGATGAAGGCTGGGGGATGTATCAGCCGAAACGTTGAGTTATCAACGAACAGTATGAGGATAAATATCTGTCAAAAGTAAATAATGAAAATTAATAAATAATTTGAATGTATAATTTCAGATTTAAATAAATTTCAATGATTATAAGGGAGTCTATATACTTCTGTCATGTTTGTGTATATACTCTTTTACTCTTTTACTTGTTTCAGTCATTTGACTGCGGCCATGCTGGAGCACATACATATATATGCGTCTGTATGTATGTCCCCGTGTGCGTGTGTATGTGTATGTGTGTATACTCACTTTTACACTTTTACTTGTTTCAGTCATTTGACTGCGGACATGCTGGAGCACCGCCTTTAGTCGAGCACATCGACCCCAGGACTTAGCTTTGTAAGCCAAGTACTTATTTTATCGGTCTCTTTGCCGAACTGCTAGATTACGGGGAGGTAAACATACCAACATCGGTTGTCAAGCGATGTTGGGTGGGGGAAAACACAGACACACAAACACACAAACACACACATATATATATATATATACATATACATATATACGACGGGCTTCTTTCAGTTTCTGTCTACGAAATCCACTTACAAGGGTTTGGTTGGCCCGATGCTATAGTAGAAGAAACTTGCCCAAGGTGCCACGCAATGGGATGAGCCCGGAACCATGTGGTTGGTAAGGAAGCTACTTACCACACAGCCACACATACATATATACATATTTATGTATATATATACATTATATATATATTCAAAATGTGACCGCATGTGTATCGTTGGCGATTTTTTTTCCTCCGTCTTTCCTTCTTTGGATCTTTCCTTTTCCTATGTTTCTGACGAAGAGCTCCGCTCGAAACATTAAGCCCTCATTCTTTCCCTCTTTCCTGAGCGTCCAATAATACTATACTTGTTCCACGTCCTCGCGTTATTGTGTTTTCTCTTTGTGTTTTCAGGTTTGGATTAACTATATATATATATATATATATATATATATGTGTGTGTGTGTGTGTGTGTATATATATATATATATATATATATATATATATACATACATACACACATATATCCGTGTGTGTGCATGTATGTATGAACATACATCATCAGATTTTCTTATGTTTAATATGCGATAATTAAATGAGACAGCTTTCTATATTCAGCTAAACTTGCCTTCATGTATACGTGTAATATGTCATCAAATTTATGTTATTCATAATAGAACCAATTCTTCCATTCTATTGTTGCCTTCTGTGAATGATTCCTTATAGTTTTGATTTACGTCCTCGATTGACAATGATTCTCCTACTTTGGGTTATTTTCTTTTTCCACCTTTAAGACTGAAGCAGTAATCCCATACTTTACGTGGTTTAATTCTATCATCAGTAGAATAAGTCACGTAGCACCCTCCCTTTAATATGTGTAACCTTGTGTTAATATAACAAATTATAGCAGACATCATTATTTGCAAAATAGATTATAATAGATGTTATTTTTTAAAATAAAAACACTTAACTATAACGAAATAAAATGAAACAGTTTTTTATAAAAATACCTTAGCATAACGAACTATAATAAACATTACGTTTTTAATAAAAAAAATTAATTATAACGAATTATAACTTCTAAAACATAAGTGTAACGAATTATCTATAATAAGAGATGCGAAATTCAGGCTGTTCGTCTGGGACTCCTGTATCTCAGGCTACATTCTCTCTGCGTACATTTTTGGAAACAGGATGATTCCTGGATTGAAAATCTGCCCTTCATTTGGCTCTTGAACGTCCAAAATTGTGATCTGATTTCAAAGAATTTGGTTGTTATTTCTTGCAGGTAAAGCTTAGATGATTCACGCCACCTTGGTTGGCGTTTGTCAGGTGACGTCAGAAATGAAGAGGAAGATAAATGACATTCGCTTCGTCGAGATAAGAACTTGAGGACAAGTTATCCAACAGGTGGAATTCAAATTGGGACTGGAACAATAGAATGATTGTATTACAGAATTAATTCTCATCCGTCCTGATCAAACACTACAGGGGCATATAGACATATTATAGTCATGCTATTTTGGTCGCTTTTGTTTTGGGCCTCAGGCCCAATTAGGCCCAGCAGGAACCAGGTCAAAAGTCCGCAGGGAGTGCGGCTTTTAGCCTCGTAATAAATGATGAGGCAGAATAATTTACGATTTCAAAGTGACACACAACCGCTGATCTATAAATAGAAATAGTATTATTTCTAAATCTCTCAGAGAGAGACATACAGTAACATTTCTTTAAAGTAAAGTTGTATTATTATTATTGTTCTTGTAGTTTTTGCTGTAATTATTGTCATCTTCAGCCTTTTAAGTAAGAGCGTCCCCAAAGTCCAACCCCTCCTCACCATGGTGGGGACGCTGGCAACGGGTAGTGTCAGAGCTATGCCGTCGGGAACTTCGGTTCCTGGTAGGGCCACCCAAGGCGGATTGGTCTGACACCAAGTGGTATTAGGGCCACAACCCGGCAGAGTGAATACGGTTGGACATTTATATTTTAATCTCTACAATTGTTTCCACGCGACGTAGTTCCCCAGGTGTGCAGGTACTTGATTATGCACTGGCGAAAATCCTCGGGGTGTCTGTTTCGGCAACCGGCGGCTCCTCGTTAGTTCTGTCCCTGCGTCTGCGGACAATCTGCGGCAAACAGGATGTCTCCACATGCGGGATTGTTGGGGACCGCTTGTCAAATACACATATTCCCACGAATCTTCTTCCATGAATTCTCAATGGCGAATACAATGCCTCGAGGGTGGTGGAAGAAGCCGACTCAACCCGGCCAGGGTGAATGTCGCCACAAGTACAAGTAAGTAAGTTTTAAGTAAGAGTTCGGACGTTGGACTGAGTGGGCCGCTTAACACAAAGACAATTCTGTTTTGTGTTCCACAATCTTTTCATCACTTTGGTTAGATCCCCGTATTTTCCACTTATCTGAGTTTCCTTGGTATCTACTTAACTATCGTATGGAGTAAAAAACTGTGTGATCTCATACAGTTTTACTTGTCTCCACAGGAACATATCTGGTCTCACCACGCACTCTATGGTAAAATCCTATAGAATCTTATAATTATTATTCACCATCGAATTCTCTGCTCATTCATGTTCTTTCAAGTTAACAAACACGCAAACTATTTTTACTGACAAATCATGCACTCATGTCTCCGTTTACTCTTTTAATTCTAGGTCGCTGCATTTACTTTAAAGATGATTAACACTTTCGTCCTCTTTTCTACACATTCTGCTTTTGCTGTCGGAGTTTTTTCAGCTTTTATCTGTAGCAAATTCGTTCTAATGATTTGTTCTTGAGCAACTGATTCTAATTCTCCCTTTTCTCTGCTCAATTCCCATTACTCAGAAACAACCAGTACTTTTCAATTGTAAATTTTCCGGTTTGGTGTATAAATTAGCCATATAGTCCTTTCTCCACAAAGTTATTTGCTCTGCAATTCTCCTTTCCATTCTTGAAAGCTGTAACTTTATCAATGGCTACTTTGATATTTCTGGCTGAATATAAAAATCCGGGCAAAGTACAGTTTTTCAAACCCGGAATCTCAACAATACTGATAACTTCTGCACCTAAGAAATCTCTTATTCTTTCGATCGTTGGTAATTAGCACCCGAAGGTACAACTCGCCCTTTGGCGTGCGTTGTTGTTGTTGTTGTTGCTGCTGCTGTTTTAGTTGTCATTTCTGCTCCTGCTGCTGCTGTTTTTGTTGTAGTTGATTTTGCCGTCTTTGTTGTCCTTTGTTGTTGTTGTTGTTGTTGTTGTTCTTCTTCTTCTTCTTCTTCTTCTTCCTCTTCTTCTTCTTCTTCCTCTTCTTCTTCTTCTTCCTCTTCTTCTTCTTCTTCTTCTTCTTCTTCTTCTTCTTCTCTTCTTCTTCCTCTTCTTCTTCTTCTTCTTCTTCTTCTTCTCTTCTTCTTCTTCTTCTTCTTCTTCTTCTCTTCTTCTTCTTCTTCTTCTTCTTCTTCTTCTTCTTCTTCTTCTTCTTCTTCTTCCTCTTCATCCTCTTCTTCTTCTTCTAATTATTATTATTGTTTTGTTA
>NC_043006.1:104518381-104535881 GCF_006345805.1 Octopus sinensis | reverse complement strand
CACATTAAAGAATGTCGATGTGTAAAGATCGAACGATGCGAGAAGGTACAAAGTAAACAACAAAATGAAAAGCAAACGGAACAAACTTACAGTTTTGCTTTGTATTTCTATATTTCGGAACGAGGATCTCTTCCTCAAGACATTCGGGAAAGGGGTAGTTGGAAAAGGTTGTTGCTCAGATGTGGTGGTGGTAGGGAGGGAAGAAGGTGCCATGCGCGGACTATTGTTGCTATAGCAACCATTCTGCTTCGTGTAGTTCATTCCTGTTGTTAATGGCTGGATTCAATTTGTTTATAATTAGGGCTTCCATAATTCTGAGATCGTCTCTCTTGCGTTGGGCTGCCTTGATGGAAACTTGGAAAGTTTCTGTCTGTCTGCATATGCTCATTTATTCGGGTGAGGGGCATATGCAGACGGACTGAGGAATTGGGCACTTTAGTGTTCCTTTCAAAAGAGATACTTAGCTTTTAATTTTTAAAAGGTTATGGAAGACTTTGTTGGTGCGTTCAACAGAAGGTGGAATCCATTTTTAAACTTCTCTGCATCAAAATTTGAAATGTAAAATCTTCTTTACCCTGGGGATGGAGGCCTTTCTTATCCTATCTTAAATATATCCTTATGACCGCATTTTTTGATGAACTAAACCTACCAGAAACAGCTGTGGAGCTTATAATACCTCTCCTCCACCCCTATAAATTTCTCTGTCGTTTGTACTCTGTGTAAGATGGACCTATATACATACATATATATATATATATATATATGTGTGTGCGTGTGTGTGTTTATGTGTGTGTATGTATTTTATGCACGCACACACACACACACACATATATATATATGTATATATATATAGATATATACACACACATTTATATATGAATTAAATGGGTAGGGTAAAATAGAAGCTGTTGCCTATTGAAGCACATCTGGTTCTTCCAATATTAGAATCTAGTATTTGATTGTTGTCCCCATTGTAGTCATACGTGAGGTATATATTGGAGTTGGAAATTCTGGAAATATTCTTTGCAGAATGATTATAAAACAAAACACGAAGCTGGAATACATTCTGCGTATCATCATGAAATAATACACAAGCAATTTTACCATTTCCCTCTTTATATATATATAATCAAAAGATGGAGACTGATGGTGTACAAAACAAACAGATGTATTAGTATAACGCCCAGGGATTGAAAAAGGCTTTTACGTTTCTAACCTATGCTCTTCTACAGAAAGGGACACAGAAAAAAAACAAGGAGAGAAAAAATGTGTGTAGTGGCTACCGATCTATATATATATAATATATATATATATATATATATATTATTGTATTTCGGGGTGGTAATTACTTTTTGCCAAATAAACATACACACTATATATATTTTTTTTCACTCGTTTATTAAGGTTCTTATTTTCTTATCTTAACTCACATCCATTGTCCAGAAACCTTTTGTCCCACATCTGTGGAATCTTCAGCGACACTTTTCGTTTTCGTGTGTTCTTGCTCCACATACTAAATTCTATTCTTCTAAGATGTGTATCCTTATGTGTGTATGTGTGTGTATGTGTGTGTGAGTGTGTGTCATAGTTTTTTGCAGCTGTGTGGCATCCCCTCTGTCCCATCCTCTCACCCCATTCTGCTGCTGCTGTCCTACATGTTACAGTTCCTGTATTCCTCTCTCTACATGTGTCCGCCTACGCTGTTACCATTATGGTAGTTGTTGTAATAAATGCCATCGTTGTCACGGCCGCTGCGGCTGCTGCTGCTGTCGTTGTTAATTGTGTTGTTGACATTATTATGGCCGTCATTGAACTCTCTAGTGTGTCTGTGATTTTGTGTGTGTATGGATCCGCTTCCTATGTTGCGTGTATCCATGCCATTTATATAAATTCATTTATTTATTTTATCTATTTCTGTCTTATATTTATCACAGGTATGTGACAAATATATTTATATATTTATTTATACATTTATTATTATTATTATTATCATTATTATTATTCTTATAATTTATTATACATCTATCTCCAACATACACGTAGCGTATTCAGCCAGTTCTTGTGTGTGCATACATAAATGGAACAAAAAATTCATATTTACTTTAGTAAGTACGTATATATCTGTACATGTTATTGGTACACAGGTGCACTATGCCTGAATCTACCTTCATATTGTTACTATCTAAATAACTGATTAGTTCGAATCCTGAAAATCTTATTACGCACGCACACACACACACACAAACACACACAAACACATCACACTCTCGCACACAGATATACATGCATACATGCATACATACATGCATACACACACACACACATACATACATGGGGATATGTATATATATATATACATAGATAGATTGACCGACAGACAGCCAGGTGGATGGATGCACTCTTGCGCACACGTCCATGTGCATGCACAGACACACAAACATATACACTAACATATATGTATGTAAATATATATATATGTTAGTGTGTATATATATCACTGTCACCGTCACCGTTACCGACCAGGATATCAGATGTTGCTACACATCGCTGGTCACAATGCGCTTCGCATTGTTTTGGCCTTCAAATAACGCCATCCCGCTGGCCAAGCGAGCAGGCCAATATATATATATTTATATATGCTTTATTTAAGCATATTACTCTACCACTGGTATTTGAGTACTCTTTTTTCCACCTTGTTTCACATTTATGTGTTTACTCCGGTATATATATATATATATATATATATATATATATATATATATATATATATATATATATATATATATATATATATTTACATGTGTGGCTGAAAAACGTCTTTCTTGTAGATAACCATTATGGCACCCTTCAAGATATCAAGGTTTCAGTAAGGAATAGTTATATAAAAACGTACCTTTTATTTGATAGATGGTTTATTACTCCATGTCAATGTTACCCCATTAATTTTCCGTGGTTCATGTATGGACAGCATTATCGTTTGACGAACATTTCTTATACGACCATTTATTTATTTTTCTTTTAAAGGCGACACCGGTGAAAAACGACTCAAGATAGAGGCAAATATGCATAAAATATAAATATTAATGTTATAAAATGGTTAGGAAATATCTGTTGATATCCATCATCCCATCTTACACCAATCAAAATAATAATTTATATATTTCGCAATATAAACGGGTATAATACACACATAGACACAAGCGCGCACGAATACACCTACGCATGCATTCGCGAGTATGTAATAATACACACGAAATACAAATATTCAATTCTATTCACACTGGATCTCCCAATTTATTACTGTATAAAATTTCCATGAAGTTTCGTTCCCTTTCTCTCGCTCTCTCTCTCTCTCTGTCACTCTCTCTCCCTGCTTAAATATTTTTATATACATATGTATACACACGCACACACACAGACACACACACACAAACACACATATATATATATATACATATACATGCATTGTGTGTGCATATGTGAATGTCTATATATATATATATGTTGACGTACATATATATATATATATATATATATATATATATATATATATATATATGTATATCTATCTATCTCTCTGTTTCTCTCACTGTTTATCTCTCTCTCTGTATATATATATATATATGTGTATAACTATCTCTCTCTCTCTCTCTCTCTCTCTCTCTCTGTATATATATATATATATATATATATATATATACGTGAAGAAAATGGATGAAAATAACTAGGAGGATCTTGTCGTTTTCGCTGGTATGTCATTAATTTAATTAATTAAAAAGGAAGAAGGTAGCATTTACGATCGTTTCAAGTTACTAGTTTTAATACATGACTTGAGAATGCGAAAAACTGATTGATACAATGGTAATGGTAACAGATTCAAAATTTCTTTGTTTTACATTATATTATGTCCTTCCGTTGATTATTCCGCTGGGGAGTGGATTTCATTGTAGAAGATTGGTTAAACTAAAAGATATTTACTAAAACAAGTAAATTGAAACGATCGTAAATACTCCCTTTTTCTTTGTTAATTAAATTAATGACATACCAGCGAAAACGACAGGTTTCTCCTTGATATTGACATCCCTTTTCTTCTCGTATATAACCTAAACTATGGTCTACCTACAAATCGAAATCATACCGTACAACTTTACAAAGGAATGTACCTACTCAGGCAATAACCAGGAGCGCCTTTGGATTGAATTATCTCTTAAAGGTTTTAAACACCTCTAACTGATACCTACTTTATATACATACATACATACATATACATATATACATATATATATATATATATATATATATATATATATATATATACCACAAAATATGGAACAAGAACGCAAACGTACATGCATTTATATATATTTATACATTCACACACACACACGCGCACACACACACATACATACACGCACACACACACACACACACACACCACACACACACACACCACACACACACACACACACACATATATATAATATATATATATTAGCTCCTGTAAATTTAAAAGCAACGTACATATGTGTATACTTTTGAGTATATACATACACACATATACATACACGAATGTGTGTATCAATATGTAGAAGGATATGTTCATGCATATATAAATATATATATATATATATACAGAGAGAGAGAGAGAGAGAGAGAGAGAGCGCTAAATAGATAGATAGCTAGCTAGCTAGATAGATAGATAGATTGATTGATAGATAGATAGATAGATAGATAGATAGATAGATAGATAGATAGATAGATAGATAGATAGATAGATAGATAGATAGATAGATAGATAGATGATAGATAGATAGATAGATATGCTTTTATTCTTTTCCTTATTTCAGTCATTTTGACTGTGGCCACACTGTTGCCCCGTTTTTAGTCAAACAAATCAACCCTAGGACTTATTCGTTGTCAGCCCGTTACTTATCCTGTCGGTTGTTTTTTGCCAAACCGCTAAGCTACGGAGTTTGGAAACAAACAGCGAAAAGAATTATATGCAATATATTCTATGTCCTCAATAATACAAACTTCTGTGGTAGGTATTCAACGGTAGACAAAGTGTATATGATTCTTCAGGACTTCAATTTCACTCTTTCGCAATCGTATTAGTGGTGTTCTTTAGGAACCGAATGTAACCAAATGTAAGGCTGCACACACCGTTAAATAAATCTCTTTTTTTATCGAGTTTAATTTTTAGTTTTATTTTAATTATTTTTGCTGTTATGGCTAATTACTTCTTTCAGCTTTGCTTACTAGTTTGCCGTTCCTTTGTCTGACTTTTATCTTTCTCTGACGTCGAGAAATTCTAAGTATTAACGAAGGCCTTATTTAAATTCTGTGTATATTAGACAATATATACATATGTATATATATACATATATATATATATATATTATATATATATATATATACATATATATACATATATACATGTATATATAAAAATATATGTGTATCATATATATATTATATATACGTAATATACACACACATACATACATACATACATATACATACATACATACATACATACATACATACATACATATATATATATATATTATAATATATATATATATATATATGTATATATATATTATATAGCGAAAGCGAGAGTGGGGAGATACAGACACATGTATGCGTATGTGTGTTTGTGCATGTTTTGCAGTTTCTTTTTTTTTTCATTTTCTCTTTTGTGATCACTTTGAATACAGATTAGTGACAACTCATCCGGAATATCATTATGTTCTCTTTGTTGTACGAATTAATTTAATCATACAGCAACAGCAATTTTTACGAACGAACATTTCAGTGACGAATGGAAGATTTACACGTTATAAGATCCGATGGATTTTATAATGCATAACAACGTAAATTTATTTGAATTGAGCTGGAATGCCGCTGCTCTAATCAATGTTTAAAATAAACATCCAACGGTTCTATTTCATTATGAGTGTCCTAAACGTTTTTAAAAATACGAACGTTGTTACAGGAAATTGTAGTCATATATTAATTGATATCTCTTACTTTTGCCCGTAGTCAAAAACGACTTGATCGAAAATAAACCAACAAAAATCGTAAAGCGCAAATGGTGACAAAAGTACTATTGTTTATGATGTATATTGAAATAAATCTGTTAAACAAGATATAGAGCAAATTTAGTGAAGTGGCCTGAAGACGATATATTAATGGTATGAAAATATACGTGACGGAGATTTCCTCTGTTATCAAAAAGGAAATAATAATTGGAAACCATTGAGAACGTAGATAATTGGTAGCGACTTCTCAAAAGAATGGTACGCTTTCCGAATTATAATATCTAATAATAATAATAATATCTAATAATAATAATAATAATAATAATAATAATAATAATAATAATAATAATAATAATAATAAGAAGAAGAAGAAGAAGAAGAAGAAGAAAAGAAGAAGAAGAAGAAGAAGAAGAAGAAGAAGAAGAAAAGAAGAAGAAGAAGAAGAAGAAGAAGAAGAAGAAGAAGAAGAAGAAGAAGGAGAAGAAGAAGAAGAATCACGCAAATAGAAAAACCGTAAAGTTTTCTTAAACATATCACAAGGAATAAATATTATTCCTTTCCCAGGGGGAACAGACAAAAGGCGAAGAGCATTTCTCCATACGTAACATAGCCAACATTTATAAATGAAGATAAAAACGTCTGAAAAATAATCAATGAAAAGTGTATAGTTTGGCAAAATGATAATGAGAGTGCAGAGAATAATAACAAAGGTAAAAGTTTACAAGACTATTCAAAAAATCTTGGCACGGAATTTCTGTATATTAGCTAAGATCTTGCCAAAACGCAAGATGAAGAGGGGGAAAAAAGCAAAATTAAATATAATGAAGAATGCGAATCTTTGAAATTTATAAACGAATGAAGTATGAATAAAATCATATCGAGTTTTCTAGATAAAAATACAGCAAAGTATTTTTCTTTATTAATTTGATCAGTAGGAACTGTCTGGGCACGTGGTCTTCAGAGGCCCTCCAATGTCGGTATGATTAATATCGTTAACTTTACGCTTAAGTTGTAAGCCAAGGTCTGTAGGAAAGCCATGTGGAGGACTTCAGTTCCAGAAATCTTCCTTTCTTCTGAAAAATGTCATGGTTAGGTATTTAATGCAAGGCCCACTGGGGTTGAAGAGAAAATGTTTTGAATTTTATTAGTCTTTGGGTTTATCATATAAATTAGAGTTATTTTCGTATGTAAACAACAAGCCAGATTATCGATGCCAAGACTACTACACGTTTGGAAACCTTGAATATCAGGCTGATAGCTGTAAACATGTGACAAGTAGGAAAGCTGTGGTCCACATACACTTTGCCTGGTGCCCGTGAAACGCATTCAAAAGCTCAGGAATAGCTAGTCATATCTATACTCTGAGGAGGAAGGCTTGGTGTTCGCGTCATATTTAGTCACCATGCAACAGAAGCTGTGATTAACTGGAGGCCAGTGAATGAAGTGATCATCGCAGCAAGTTTCAGCACCACACATGTTAAGGTAACAGTTGTGCACATCTGCACCCTGACAGATTTCTGATGCAGGAAGAAAATAATGTTTACTGTAACCGCCTACAAATTATCCTGGAAAGTGTATCATGATATGACATATAGGTGGTGATAATTGACATCACTATTCAAATGGACAGGGACAAGCTTGGATTATTATCCAACTGCACAAAAAACAAAGATGGGAGGTTGCTGACACTGAACGGTCGCTGTGAGCTTAATGGAGGTAACCTTAGCTAAGAAACATTGACATAAAACTACAAGGGCTTCACGGTCTGATAACGTCAACAATGCAACGAACACCTTGAAATCAGTACCAGATTCGGTCATCATTGCAAGATGATCACGTCTCTTTCAGAGCAATATATATTCGGACTACAGCTTAAGTCTTAGAACGGTTGGCTAGAAACTAAGGAATACAGAGACGGCAAAAGTCTGTACAGTCTCTTGCGATGAAAATTCTCAATCAAGCAGAAACTTCGACAAGATTACTTGAAACGCAGATGTTACCATGTTTAGAGAGTGGGTCCGACCCTTAGAAGCACTGGACTCATTTCCAACAGGTCATGGCATCAAGTGCCGGTGAAGAATTTAGACGCAGAAAAGGGAACATCCACAAAAGATGGATACCAGCTTCCAATTGTAAATTAACCGACAAACTAAATGAAGTAAAATCAATAATCGCCAGTTAAGAGTTACTGTTGGAAGATGTTGGTAACGAACGAGGAGTAATGAACTAGGTGGCTATATTCTCACGAAGTGCTGACCCGGCCCGCTTCACTCGACCTCTTCAACAACACAGATAGAGATATTTGTTAGATCACTTATAAGTGACAGATGAGGATATCACTACGGAAAAGTCACTGAAGCCAGTCAACACGGAAGAACAACAAGGCAGAAGCGCTAGATGAGATAACAGCAGAACTACTTCAGCATGGAATACATGTCACTTAGAAGAGTTAGGAAATATGTGCAAATTAATCTGACTCGAAGGGAAATTTATAGAGGTATTGAATGACTGAGTGATATTGTCATTGCCCAAGAAAGGAGCTCTAAACGAGTTCATCACGTGGTATGAAATAAATACTGAAATAAAAAGGCAGCGAGCTGGCAGAGTCGTTAGCACGCCGGGCGAAATGCGTAACCGTATTTCGTCTGCCGTTACGTTCTGAGTTCAAATTCCGCCGAGGTCGACTTTGCCTTTCATGTTTTCGAGGTCGATTAAATAAATACCAGTTACACACTGCGGTCGATATAATCGACTTAATCCGTTTGTTTGTCTTCTCTGTGTTTAGCCCCTTGTGGGTAGTAAAGAAATAGGTATGAAATAAATACTGCTACTCCCTGTCCATAGCAAAGTTTTCTCCAGTGTCCTCCTTACCTGAATACGGCAGTTGATTTTTTAACCTTTAGGAACGGTAACAATAATCGATTTTAATTTTCTCTACCTGAAATAACATTTCCGTTATTGCCGCTCATACATACACCTTTACACCTTGTTAATTATCTCGCTTGTCAAGCTGTTTCATTCTCATTATTTTTACACTTGACCAGCGGTCAGTCACATTCCGAGACGGACTCATCAGCTACAAAACGAGAAGACACCTACCCACTTCACTCCCACCATTTACCAACGAGGCTCATTCTACAAGTAACATAGTACTTTTCCTCTTACCTCTTGTATTCTTTTCTTTCTCGACGAATTGCTCTTTTCGTAGACGTTGCACCTGTTTCCTTTTACTCAAGGTGAATACACTAACCTTGATTATTTTTATTTGTTTCTTGTTTTTGTTTCAAATGTGCATCTATTCTTAAATGATTCATTTTGTCTCAAGTAATACTGAACCATTCTACCAATAACAAAACTTACAACATATTGGTTTCAAATTTTGGCACAAGGCCAGCAATTTTGAGGGATGGAGGTAAATTAGATTTTTGACCCCAGCACTTGAGTGGCATTTTATTTTATCGACCTAAAAGACTGAAAGGGAGAATCGAACTCGACGGAATTTGAACTAAGGACATGAAGAGCCGGAAGAAATACCGCTAAGTGTTTTGTCCGAGGTACTAACTCTTCTGCCAACTTGCCGCCATATAACTTATAAGCATGCTGCTTTGAAATTGGCACAAGGCCAGCATGTTTAGGGAAGGAGTTAAGTTGATTACATCGATCTCAGCAATCAACTGGTACTTATTTTATCGAGCCAGAAGGATGAAAGGCAAAGACATCCTCAGTGGAATTTGAACTCAGAATTTTCCCGGCGTGCTTACGATTCCACCGGTTCGTTGCTTAATAAAAAGCTTGTAAGAATATTGGAACTAAATAACATAAACCAATGAGTCTCTTGTTAATGTTAAATGTTGCATTTTTAATTGTTTGCATACATTGTAAGAGCCTTTTCAGGGCAACGTGTAAAAAATTGTTTGCGACTAAATTGCTATCGAACTAAGCATCGCACCTACAAGAGGATGCTAAAATTCAACAATGTATTTACATCATACCATATTAGTTGATCGATTCTTTGTTTATTTATCTTCGTTTTACTAGCTGGATATTGTTTGTTATGGGCGGAGAGTAATATAATTAACTGAGACAATATTGGTAGTTATTTTATTCATCTTGGAGAAGCAAATTACTCATAACTGACCATATATAAATTAATTTAGTGCAAGATCGCCTACGTTGATTCATCAGTAATGTTAACTTCGAAGATTTGAGACCAGAACGCTTCTGTCGGCAAAACAGATATAAATATGGTCCTCTAACTCAATGCTAACGTCGAACGATTCTTCAATAGAAAATTTGTTCTAAAGATGGCTAAATATAACAAGCTATTTCAGAATATCTCTTCGGGAGATTATGCTTCTACCTTGGATGATATTTTTGGAAACAAGAATACAAGCATATCAGTATCTATTTTAATTCACAACGAATTATAGCAAAGCTAAAAAAGTAAAGTTTGTTTATTCATTTCTAACAGCTTCCGTTTATTTTAAGACAATATATCAAGAAACGATATAAGAATTTACATTTCAATTAATTACTAATTTCCATTTTTACAATTATTCTCCCTTCCTCTTTCTGTCTTATTTTCTGAATAATCGATATCATATGATGCTATCACTCTGTCGAGACATTTGTGTTTGCTAGCCCGAGGTGGAAAATCAAGCCATTTTAGAGTTTCTCAGAAGATGATACATGGCGATGCAGACGTTGATACTGCAGTTAAACCTCGATTCTAAATAGCAGAATCTCAATTCTAAATAGTACAGATTATTTATTGGAGGTGTCAAGGAAGCCTGTGGATTCGGTCTAGAGGAATATCATTACTCGGAAGCAATAGTTGTTAAAATGTAGAAAATATATTTGAACTATTGATAAACGATAAAAATGTTGCGAGAAATAGAGACCATATCTTTTCATTTTGACATGAGAAAGGTTTGAACTGATATAGTAAGCCAACAGTCATACAACCAGCCTATCACTAACTGCTGTGTGTTGTACCACCGTAATGTACCGATTTACAGAAAGATTGACAGTTGACTGTCTTATAATGGTCATAACACATTGCTATTGATATGACATTTTCGTTTCGATTTCAAGCTAAATAAAAACCAACTTGGCATGTTTACAAGAGTCTAAATCATTTTTGTTTATATAGCAATTTTTTTTAGTTTGTAGGAGGCACGTCTAATTCGAAAGTTTTGTCTATCCTTCTCAGCGCCTGCATATGTAGAAGTTGTAATATGTAAAAGGATATTTTCTAATGCTGTTAGAATCATATCGAATTTGTTTCAATATCCCTACTATTATTCTTTGTAGTAGTTACATTGTGTTTACAATTATCGCTTACGCCAGCGAAGCAAAAAATCTGAGTTTATCAATAGCTCTAAGTCATCTGTTTCTCCAAGTAGTTTACTCAGGTTAAATCAATTGAAATGCTGCTCTTTTTACCTGAATGGAGACAGTAGCACATGTCTTATATCAAAGGCGAACTCCATTGCTCACGTACAAAATTTAAATACAAGCATACAGACATGCAGAGATAAAACAACTACACACAATCATACAAACATATAGAGCATCGTTCTAATTCTAATTCTATCAATATGTTTTCTATTTAACTCTTAAAAGTTCAGAATGGACCAAACATAAAAGAATAATAATAATTTAACTGTAGTTATTTCAGTAGGTACGGCCAAAATTCTAAGTACATTTAACGTCAAGAAATTAAATCAGTTTCCTAAAGTAGTCTTATGTCTAGACTAGGATAAAAGACGGCAATACCTTTCTTAAAGTAGGAGGCGATGGTGAGATTTTGTTCTAAACACTATCGATCGCATAAAAGCGTCAACTGAAGTCGATTTCTGAATTTGACATGTTACTAACTTTTCAATTCAATCTCTTACTGTCTCAGAGATGCTCTGCTGTTCCGAATCGATATGGAATTGAATAAAACTTTCTAAGCCACAACTTGAAATAATAAGAGAAAACTTCGAAGAAATTCAGAAGTTGGGTAATAGAAACGACGTCGCTTGATTGTTAGCAGAGAGGAGGTCAAAATAAAAGAATGTTGCTAATTTGGTGTTATTTAATAGATTATGCAGAAAATTAAAATTTAATGGAGAAAAAAGAAAACAAAAGCAAAAAAAAAGAAATGTATATGTATTTATCTTTTGATGAGTTCAAAATATTTATGGACAGTGAAATAACTTTTCATTTCTCTCAATAACAAAATTATTGATACTAATAATATACTGAGGTCAGACTAGTGTCTGTATTAATTTAGCTAAGAAAACATTTCTTTATATGCAAAATATAATTTCTCTCATATGCAGGCTTTCATAAATTTTACAAATTTGAATGAACAATGAACGTCTGTAATGACAGACATTTATCAGCATATTAGTTGAATTTATTTCAAAATAAATGTATCTTTGTTGGAACCAAGCCACAAATGTCACTAGGGTCTCAGTTGGTTAAGCTGAGAATGTATTTGCACCTAATTACGCAGGTCAGGTCTGTTTGTGGAAATCGATCACTTGTCCACGCATATGTGTAACCGCTCACAATGCTAGCAGTTGTTGGCTAAAGCAAAACACTATCATTCTAGCACCAGTCTCGTGGCAGACGTAGCTTTTACGACGCAAAGAGCCAGAACACATATCGCAAAGCATTTCGTTCGTTCCACCAAACAATCACCCTGGATTGTACTTTTTATCAAATCCGAAAGGACGAACGGTGACGTTGACTTTAACGAAATTTGAAGGCAGAGAGTCAGTAAAATTACTGCAAAACATTTATCTAACTCATTAACCGATTCTGCCGATCGACCGTTTTGAGAGACGAACTTAGCTTATGAAAGGTTATTGAATTACGAATACAATTAAAACTCATAACACACAGTGTTGTAAATAAATGATATCTACTAATTCTAGTTTTTAAAACCTAGAAATATCTTCAACTTTTCAATGAAGTCTTTGCTTGACATACATAAAATCGCAGAAGTATTTACTTGATATTGTAGAAATCAGATATTATTGCGACAGATTAAGTTTACCCTGGTATTATGGGACACATATACCTGGTATTTAAGGGGGAAATTTTACCTGACACTGCGAGAAATATTCGTCATTGTAGGAATCATTTCCCTGATATTGTAAGATAGTTTTATCTGATATTATGGGGAGCATTCGCCTGATATTGTGAAAAACATTTGCCTGATATTGCGGAAAACTTTTATGAGATTTAGTAGGAAGTATTTAGTTGTTATTATTGGACTCATTTGCCAGAAATATTTACCTGATATTGTTGAAAACAGCTGCCAGTCATTGTGAAAAGTATTTACCTGACATTCTGGGAAATATTTACTTGACGTTCTGGGTAACATTTACTTGATATTGTGGATATAGATTCCCGGTAATGAGGGAAACATCTACCACACATTATAGTCAGGGGTAGGAATGGAATTAAAAATCCACACTAATCAACAAAACAATGAAAACATACCTGACCTGAGAAGCCTCTGCATATCACCCTTTGTCCATGGGAGTAGACGGGCGGAAGCCAAGGTATGATATCTGTGGAGCTTTTTCACTTAAAAAGATTTCTGTGTCCAACGGGTCCCAGAAACAAATAAACATCCCAGCATCAACAATGGCAACAATAGTAGCAACATCCGCAGCGACTGCAACAACAATAGGAGTAGAGGCTCCAAATACAAGAGTAACAAGGAGAGCATCGACAATCAGTAGCAGGAAGAGTGGTGACACAAAATACCCAACACTCACAAAACCTCCCACGCCATCAACAGAAAAATACCAACAATAGAACTTCCCCCCAGTACAACAACATCATTACATTCTCAACTGCAAGGAAACGAGAACAGACACCCGCTTCACTTCCACCAGTTACCAGTGGGGCATATTCTACAAAGAACATAGTACTTTTCTTTCTATAGTCAAACGTTTTTCGATTAGGGTGTTTATCATTTAGATAAAGATGATGACTTGGTAGGATCGTTAGCGTGTTGAATATAGTGCTTCATTTGATGTTCCAGCTCTCGACCTCTGAGTTCATTTTATCTTTTTAGAGACAATAAAAATTTCCAGACAGGGAAGCGGAATACCGGGAAATCTGTCGTGCAGGATCTATTCTGATTTTTTGCGTTCCGACAGCAAACACCGGCGATGATGTTGGTGTCAAGCGATATCAGAGCGAGTCATTTGCTTTTCTCTTGAAGGAGGATCGATGCTATTTACATGCATGTGCAGCTCTCAGTTTTCCTCTAAAAATCTTGCCCAAGCCTGTGCATACAAACTGGTCCATCTTTAACACTTGCGACTGTACAGGTAGCGTGTATCCAAATCAACATGACTTATTTCGACATTTTAAACCGACAGGGTGCAATTTGAGAGGGATTTCTCAGACATTTCTATCATGCTGAGTTTTATTTCAGGGCACAAATAATGAATCATAACTCCAAACACTGATTTAAATGGAGATGATTTTATCAAACGTGGATATGAAAATATCCACGTTTGATAAAAACATCTTTTTCGATCGTGCAGATTATTTTTTATTGTTAGAGAGTATAGTATAAAAGCAATAGTTACACCTGATAAAATATGAAGAAAAAAAAACAGTTAATTAGTTATATATATATTTTAATATGTCAAGTTTCATTTCACGCGCAAATAATGAATCTTTACTCGAGACCAGACTAACATCGATTTAAATGAAGTTTTGAAACCACGCTTGATAAAAAGCATCTTTCCCCAATGCGCTGATTACCTTTTTTAATATTAAATAACAATATAAATACAACAGTTACACCTGATGAAATATGAAGAAAAAGTTCATTAGATATGTATTTTAATTAGATATTCATTACAGTTTTTTTTACAACAGACACCTCTATTGATTATTTAAAAAGAAAGAGTATTTTTTTCTTTTCTTTTACTGGATCCGTCGAGTAGAGTGGAATATTTCACAAATCAATGCACTGGACGCCAGTGTGAAATATCGAGAGAAATATAATAAACGGAACTATTTAACTAAAATATTCAATCACATATTCTGAACCTGTTTCTTATTCAATTACATTGTGTTTACTAATTATTTCCGTTTAAATCACGTGTCTTTTAAGAAATTAAAAAAGGAACAATAATAAATTACGGCAATAAAACGAAAACAACGTCAACAAAAGATGCGGCTTGAGCAAAACAAACAAATACATTGAAGTTATAATTAATATATAAGGCAGATCAAAAACAACATACAAGACACACACGTACAAATTCGCACGAACATACATATATGTTCTCACACACATATTTGCATATGTTAATTAGAAGAAGAGACGTTGGTCTCACTCTGTGCCTATTGAGCGTTTTGATTGCATGTGTGTATATACTGTGAACGTCTGAATGTATGTATATGTGTGCATACGTACATATGTGTGTGATATCTATCTATCTATCTCTCTCTATATATATATATATATATATATTTATCTATCTATCTACCTATCTATTTGTCTGTCCGTCTGTCTATCTATTTATCTATCAATCTATTTATGTATCTATCTGTCAGTTGTCTATCGGTTTTTCTTTATTTCTTTTTTCTTTCTGTCTGCCTGTGTCTGTCTCTTTCTCTATCTATCTATCTATCTATCTATCTATCTATCTCTCTCTCTATATATATATATATCAATCTGTCTATCTAGCTAGCTATCTATATCTATATATATATATATATATATATATATATATATATATATCAATCTGTCTATCTAGCTAGCTATCTATATCTATATCTATATATATATCTTTGAATGGACGGTGGAAAAACTGTTCCAAGTAAGTTGCGTTTTTGTGTAGAAAAACGTTTAATCTGTGAAATACTTTTTGCGAAAGAGTGGTCTAAGACCATCTCCTCCAACCCCAGTAAAACTTGTAATAGAAATTACCCCACTTAGTGTATATTTCCAAAACTTCGAAAAAACTTTTCTTTGGTTTCCTTAGCATGTTTCTAAACGAAAATGGCTAAGCCAAGCCACGAAGCCGACTTCCCGCCTCTACCAAAGTTAGAGACGAAGGAAGCTGAAACCAAATCCGTTCCGATTGAACGCTCACAGGCTTTAGAAAATACGTACAAAAAGCGAAAATGTTTAGTACTATAAACACTGCTCCCACCACTACCACCATCACCATCACAACAAACAAGAATACTGAAAACAATTTTGCTGCAGCTTTAAAGCAAGAAAATAAAATCATGTGCTTTTTGAGGGAAGAACTGCTTGCCTCCAAAGCAATGTTTAAAAAACACGACCTCACCATACAACTAAAGAAACCATCACACAAAAAATCGTAAAAACCGCCCCAATTATTTACAAGACACTCAACCTAAAATCAAAGCTATACGAAACGGCCACTCAAGAGGATGAAGAAAACTGTTTAAGGCCCTTATGGGCTTTTAAAGACTACATCACGAGGGGAAACAGATTTGCCACGAGCGAAGTTTGATTCGACAGGGAACGAAGAGCCAAGGACCTCTCCACAAAGTCCTTTCAATATGAAAGCTTACTGATAATCCCTACATAATTTGGTCGTAGGGTCAGAAAAATAGAAATAAAAATGTGCCCTTTGAGATAAAAATAAAATGGCTTGTGTCTGCCATTTGTATTGACATCGAGGATGAAATCCATATCTTGGAAATCGCTGTCCTGGACCAGCAAAACCGGATTGGCCAAGAAGACGAAATCCTTGCTCATATCGATCCAATGAATTTCGAAAAGATTCCACATCAAATCAACTTTACAGAGGATTTGAGTATGCATGTGGCTGTCGAAGACAGTAAACCTCGTTGCTACGTTTGTGGTAGCAAAGCACACTTAATAATTAATTGCCCACTAGCACAGAAACAACAACTGCAACAATAACGACAACAACAAGATCACGAACAACAACAAGATCACGAACAACAACAACAACAACATTTATCTATCTATCGATCGATCGATCGATCTCTCTATCTATCTATAACAATGCCAGTTTGAAAGAATTTTTTATTCTTGAGATTATCCCCTTGCCTCATCTGAAGTTGATACCGATTCCAGTAACCAATTGGCCTATCTTCACTGGAAGAAAAGGCAATAAATCAAAATTTTATTCTATATATTTTAAAGCTACTTAATATAACTTTATTCGTTTTTCAAATACATGCCCCTAGCTCCTAGATTCTCTTGCATTGTTTATCTCGATATATCTGTTTATGTGTGTGCGTTTATGTGTGTGTTTGTATGTGGGGTTGTACCTATGTGAGTATGCTAGTACGCATGCTTCCGAAGATCATGTGCAATGCCCCATCATCCAGACTCAACGAACTGAATATTAAAATTTAAAAATTACATAAGCGCAGGTGAGGCTCTGTGGTAAGTAGCTTGCTTACCAACTACATGGTTC
>NC_043006.1:104510881-104515881 GCF_006345805.1 Octopus sinensis | reverse complement strand
TTGATTCGGGGTTTGAGTACCTTATATATATATATATATATTTAATTATGAGGGAATAATCTAATGATTTCTACGTATAACAGACTAGTTGTTCGATGTGATGTGCAGTACGTTCTTTCAGTTTAACCAGAGTGCCAAATGGCTGCGTATTCCAAATACTTGGAGGAATTACCTTAACACATTGTAACAGAACTGGATATTTGTATTACAGATACAATGAGACTCACAATCTGGATTTTACCGGATGCACTTCCCGTATAACTAAATTTACTCGTAAGACTTCTGTCGTCCACAGGCTATAACAAAGACAGGCACAGGAGCTAACACGCTGTGGGATCAATCACTAAAGATCAGATTGTGAATGTTCTTTCCTATCTGCAACAAATGACTGTGATCTGACTGTGGCGTATATTATATTGTTGGTAATAAGTTGTGTTCTGATGTAAGGAAATGTTTACTGTGTTTGTGAGATCGATGTAAGTCCTAACACAGGGCACTGCTCCTTTGGTAGACGCTCTGTTGGTAGACATATCTGTTTTGGTAGACTTTCAAAGACGCAGGTTTCTTTAACAATTGTATTGTAATCGAACGCTAATCTAGCAGTAGTCCAAGATATATCTAATATCATAGTAGAATACTGTTGACGGGAAAACGATTTCTGTGTGTGTGTGTATGGGGGTATATATTGCTACGTAAGTGTACATCAAAATGTGTTTATATACATAGGTACAAAGGTGGCGCGCTGGCAGAATCGTTAGTGTGCCGGGTAAAATGCTTAGCGGTGTTTCGCCCGTCATTACGTTCTGTGTTCAAATCCACTGAGGACAACTTTGCCTTTCATCCAATAGAGTCAATAAAATAAGTACTGTAAATGATTTAATCGATTTATCCTGAAGTAGCTGGCCTAGTGTTAAAATTTAAAATCAATATGCATAAGTATATACTTAAAATATGTGCACATGTATATTATGACATGATTTGAGGACTGTCTGTAAGCTTCCGGCATTGGTTTTTCTGGTTGGGCGAAACATAGAAATGCGCAGAAACTCTATCTCTTCAGTGGATCTGAAATTAATGTCTGTCTTTAATATCGTCACGACAAAAGCATTTCACGTTACTCTACTTAAAGATGTGGAAACCAAATCATGGTACCGTAGAAATTATAATTATGGATATAAGTAACCATAGCGATGGTAGCACGTTGATATGATGATGAAAGGGAACTCATGTATGTACTTCCGTTTTGTTGACGATCCATATAACGACTGTGACAACAGGGCACACCCAATGGAGTTTGCAAGACCAGAAGATAATGAGAGTAAAACAGGAGTGGCTCTGTGGTAAGTAGCTTGCTTACCAACCACATGGTTCCGGGTTCAGTCCCACTGCGTGGCATCTTGGGCAAGTGTCTTCTGCTATAGCCTCGGGCCGACCAAAGCCTTGTGAGTGGATTTAGTAGACGGAAACTGAAAAAAGCACGTCGTATTTGTATATATATATATGTGTGTGTGTGTGTGTGTGTTTGTGTTTGTCCCCCAACATCGCTTGACAACCGATGCTGGTGTGTTTACGTCCCCGTCACTTAGCGGTTCGGCAAAAGAGACCGATAGAACAAGTACTAGGCTTAGAAAGAATAAGTCCTGGGGTCGATTTGCTCGACTAAAGGCGGTGCTCCAGCATGGCCACAGTCAAATGACTGAAACAAGTAAAAGAGTAAAGGAGTAAAAGAGTAAAGTGTAGTATTTAGAAATGATTTCACTGAAATAAGTTATGTTTCATCCTTGAGATCTGTATCCTGACTTCACCTGAGGGAGGCAAAATGACTTAACATATACCAAGGTAAAACAGTTAACGTAGTAGATTGGTAAATTCATACAGAACTGAACAAAAATGTCTTGCATTGTTTCTTCCACTCCAAGGCGGTGAGCTTGCAAAATTGTTAGCACCCCAGGCAAAATGTTAAGCGGCATTTCGTTCGTCTTTACGGTCTGAGTTCAAATTCTGCTGGGTGTTAACTTTGCCTTTCCTCCTTTCGTGGTTGATAAATTAAGTACCAGTGTTTCACTAGGGTCGATGTAATCGACTAATCCCCTCCCCCAAAATTTCAGAACTGGTGCCTTTAGCAGAAAGGATTGCTTCTACTCCAAGACGGCGAGCTGGCAGAATCGTTAGCACACCTAGTTAAATACTTAGCGGCATTTCGTCCGTACTTACTTTCTGAGTTCAAATTCCACCGAGGTTGACTTTGTCTTTCATCCTTTCGAGTTCAATGAAACAAGTATCAGTTATGCACTGGATCTATGTGATCGACTAGGCCTCTCCCACACCAATTTTCAGGCCTTATACCGACAGTAGTAAAAAACTATTGCTTACGTTTCTTCACACTCGGATTTCAAATCGAGCAGAGAGCAATATTGCATTAGATTCCTCCGAGGTCAGTAAAAGAAAGTACCATCAAGTATTAGTGTTCATTTAATAGATTAATACCCTTTTTCAAATTCCACACCTTGTAATTATTAGGTAGAGCAGTAAACTCGGTAAATTGAATAGAATATTTAGAATATTGAACATAGTACATCAGAGCAGTTCTACCGATGCATAGCGTGACGTTAAGGACTCAAATCGTACGGAAATTCACTTCACTGTTCCTTTCTCAGTGGTCAATAAAGTACAATAAAACCCAAGTACTTGTTCTATGTAACGGAAAATAATTATGATGAATCTGCGATATGTCATATAACATCATTGGTCGATTCAGATGCTTTTATAAGTATTGTACGGTGTACATCATTGCCGAGTACTTGTGACTCAATGTACACGGACGTAATGTTTTTTAAGTAACATGACAGACAGTTTGTCCATTTGCTTCGCTGGATTATCATTTGCACATTTGAAAACAACAGGGAATATTTTCAGAGAGAATCCAGTAAAAACAATAATCAAATACCGATCCTAATAATCACAGTTGCTGTTATTCCCTTTCAAAAGTAACAAAAGAGTAACGTTTTGTTCAAATCATATGAAGCACAATATTTTTAGCCAACAGATATGATGAGGCATTGTTTCATAGTAATTTTTCTAATAAACTTCCACAACAATTGACAAATGCATTTATATAAAGAAATATCTACACATAAACGTTAAAAGAATTTATACATTAGCGTATATTTTTATGTAGAAGAAATGAAAACAGATGTTTGGAGAACGTTTTTTGAGGCAGAAAAATTATTAGTGCTGTTGGTAGGTTAATAAATCCGGATTATTGTTTGAAGATAAAGGTTATTTTCGCCCGCAAAAACTAAATTTCGTACCTTACATGCATTTATCCATAATATATAGAAGACTCTAGTTGACTGATTAATATATGTAGCTAACATTTAACGTTTCGATTTTGGATTTGGTTTGCAAGATTCTTTACGTGAGTTCGTGTGTTGAAGCATATTCTGTTGTGTCTGGGGTGAGTCATTCTCTTTTAGTGCCTTATAATTTAACACACTCACCGACAAAATGCCCACTCATTTCCTTCAATATTTTTCGTTGCGCCTTGCAAACTTTTCAATCGTTGTTGAGAGTTGTCGATAGTCTGTATCGCTACGCGCAGGCGTGGTTGTGTGGTAAGAATCTTGCTTCCTATCCACATGATTCAGTGTTCAGTCCCACTGCGTGATACCTTGAGCAAATGTTTTCTACTATAGCCACGGACCGACCAAAACCTTGTGGGCTGATTTAGTAGACGGAAACTGAAAGAAGCCCGTCGAATATATATATGTATCTATCTGTGTGTGACCTTGTGTCTCTGTTTCTCCTTCATCCGCCACCACTTGTCAACCGATGTTGGTGTGTTGCGTTGCCGTAACTTAGCGGTTCATCTTAAGAGACCAGGAGGATAATTACCAGTAAAATATAACGTGTCTTGAATAGCACAACAATGCAGAATGTTATAATCTAATTATCCATAGTCTGATATAATAATATTGAAACATTTTAAATCCCTTCTTCAGATATCGCTAGGAATTAATCGAGTCACTGCTATAACCGGTTTCCAACCCTCCTAATGATTACCAGGCTTTAAAAAATAAGTCCTGGGGTCGATTCATTCGACTAAATATTCTAAGGTGGTGCCCCAGCATTGCCGCAGTTTAATGAACGAATGAAGTAAAAGAATATGCAAATGCGCATATGCACATCCTACACAAATATTATGTATACAGACATATATGTACATAGAGGTGTGTGTGTGTGTATATACATGTTTATGTACACTCATTTATTGACTTCCATTTCCCTATATACGTGTATATATATATATATATATATATTATATATATATATTATATATATATATATATAGGGAGAGTTTACGAAAAAAACAAAAGACGAAGACAGGTGGTGTACAAAACAAACAGATGTATTAGTATAAGGCTCAGGAATAGAAAAAGTCCTTTACGTTTCGAGCCTACGCTCTTCTACAGAAAGGGACAAAGAAAAAAAACAAGGAGAGAAAAAAATGTGTGTAGTGGCTAACGATATGCATCTTAGGGTTCCAATCGGCAAAAATGTAATTGTTTAATAGCAGCCTGGAATAGGCCCCGACATACTATTCAAAACATTTAAGAAATCTTACACACATGCTAGCCCAATGTCCTATTTACAGATGGACGAGGAGAAGATCGAAGCACATGTCCTAAACTCTTCAAATACATGGTGTTTTCTTAAATAAGCAGATCGGATTTCAGTCTTAAATTCGTCGTAAGTTCGTTTACCGTCTTGGTCGTAAATTCGTTTACCGTCTTGGAGCCGTTGTGAAAGGTTTGAGCGGTTACTTTTGGAAAATGATATCTTCCAACCTGATTCTAAGTGAGAATGTTGATTAATTTTAAATATTTTTCTTTTTGGATGGAGTATCGCGTTTTCTGTTCCTTTTATGCAGTGTCAATTTTTGCCAGAACTCCCTGTATCTATCCGTCCTTCTGTCTGTCCTTCTGTCTGTCTGTCTGTTT
>NC_043006.1:104503381-104508381 GCF_006345805.1 Octopus sinensis | reverse complement strand
TTATTATTATTATTATTATTATTATTATCATCCTTTTGTCTTTATCACAGGTTTTGTTGCAGCTCCTGCAGTCTTGCCTGCGTAGCGGGTTTACTACCTGTAGCCTACGGTACCATGGTATTCGTTCTTTTCAACTATTATTTTGGCCGTGCCAAGGAAGCAAACCTCTTGTAACAGTTCTACAGAGTGCACTATCCCAGTTTCCTTTATATTCCACTTGATGCCTTCTGATACTGTTTCCAATGAACCAACAATAGTTGGCACTATCTTCACCTTCATTTTCCATAGCCGGGCTATTTCATGCTTAAGAAGGTTGTATGTATCTATCTTTTCGCCTTCCTTCTTGACTATTCGTGGATCATAGAGGCATGCAACCTCAACTATATAGCGTATGTGGTGCACCTCATCCACCACCACTAGGTCCGGTCTGTTATGCTCTACCACCTGATGTGTCTGGATTGGGAAATCCCAGAGGATTTGGCTAGACTCCGACTCTGTCACTCTCTGCAATTTGTGCTCATTCCATGTCTTGCCTTTCTCTAGCCTCTATTTTTCGCACAGCTTCCTGTGTAACAATTTTGCTACTTGATCCGTGTCACCACAACTTGTAGTGGTTTTGGGCTAGTCTTGCACATTCGTTCATGATATGAACAATGGGTTCATCCGATCTGTTGCAGATGCAGCGCAACGGAGACTCTTGCTCATTCCGCAAGTTGACCCTCCAGTTCGTGGGCAGAGCTTGGTCCTGCGCTGCCAGTATAGTACTCTTTGTCTCTTTGTTTAAGGTTCCTTTCATCAGCCAATCCCACCTATTTTTTCTGGCAACTTCTGTTGCGGCTGCAAGGAATTCAGTGTGTAGTCCCTTCTTGCGTAATTCTTCTTCATGTCCTTTTTGTACTTCTTCCTTTGTCTTCCCTTTTTTCTCTGCTCTCAATATTCCCTCGTTCCTAACTTTCACAAGCAAGGTTTCCTTACTTTGGGCTAAGTATCTCATTAATCTCTCGAGTTCGATACGTACGCAGTTTTCCTCACTTATCAGCCCCCTTCCTCAGTTTGCTCTCTTCATGTACAGGCGGTCAGTGTCTGTACGTGGACAATGGGCACCATGCATCGTTAGGAGTTTCCTTGAATTCCTGTCCGTCTCCTTTAACTCCTCCTCTGTACACTTCAGGGTCCCAGCGCCTTACCGAATTACTGCGACTTTGCGCGAGTTTATTGCCGAAATTATGATTCTGGCATTTAGCTTTGTAGCCAATATTTTTCTCACTCACCGCAGGTTCTCTTTTTTGCCTTTTCCTTCGTGTCGTGGTGTTTGATTCTATCTGTCTCAAGTATTTCCAGATTTTTGAGGTTGAATTGCCTTCATCACTTCACCACTTGGCAATTTTCTTCTCTCCCTCACCATCGTAGCACATTTTGAGAGTCTAGACTCCATTTTAATATCATTGGAGAAAATCTGCATAGACTGGACGAGTCTTTCTAGTTCTGCCTCAGTCTCTGAGAATAGTTTCTGGTTGTCCACGAATACCAATTATTATTATTATTATTATTATTATTATTATTATTATTATTATTATTATTATTATTATTGTTATTATTATTATCATCATCATCATCATTATTTATTAAGGCGGCGAGCTGGTAGATTCGTTAGCACGCCGGGCAAAATTCTTAGCGTTATTTCGTCTGGTCTATGTTCTTCATTGAAATTGAATGAGCCCTTGCAGCATCCCTTCTGCTCTTCTGGAAACAGGTTGTTCTCCTCCAGATGTTTGCTGAATCTCTGCGATATTATTGCAGTAAAGACTTTGTAAATTGTGGGGAGACAAGTTATTGCTCTCTAATTTTGTGGGTTTGCCGTTTCAGTAGATTTGGGAATTAGGATAATTTCCCTTTCGTGAGCCATTCAGGCATTGTCCCTGGCTCTGCTAGTATGTCGTTAAATTTATCAACCAGCTGTCTGTGTGTTCCTGTCAGATATTTTAACCAGAAGTTGCTTAGTTTTTGCAGTTCCTGGGTGACTTCTTCAGTTGTTATAGGAGTCCAGAGTTGTTCAGGTGCTAAGTTCGTTGTTTTGATAGCCCTTTTTCTGAGGTTGTTCCTTCGCCGACCATATTTCTTTCCAAAATTCTTCCACTTCTTCTGATGTTGGTGCATTATAATTATTGTTGTTGTTATTATTATTATTATTATTATTATTATTATTATTATTATTATTATTATTATTATTATTATTATTATTATTATTATTATTATTATTATTATTATATGAGATGGAAAGGAGAAATGTACTCACAGAATTCGCTATTTCAGGAATTCTATGAGCTCAGTCAAAGCTGTTTTTAAAATGTTTCCGTGGGAGTCTCAGAAGATATTTTCTTCCAGTTGTTATAGTACTACGTAAAACATGTAAAACTGAAAAATTTTAAAAACAAGATTTCTTTCCTCTATTTCTTATAAATCTTTTTGTTATCATTTATACTCGTATTAACAGTTAAACTCATCTGTTGCAACCTCTTTCAAGTACAGGAAGTTTTCTCATTTGTCTAGCTTTAATTTCAGCCTGATCGACACGTCTGGATTCTATAAGGCAGAGTCTCCAAGATCTAAGGAAAATGTATAATAACGTCATAATAATATCATAGTTCTCTCTCATTGCTACAGAGAGAAACATATATCAAAGAAAAGAAAAACAAATAATCTAACGAAATGTTTTGGAAAGACAACTAACTGACGGGGAAAATTAGCATTATGTTAACCTTTTTAAGAAGTGTGGTTCGCAGAAATTCTGTTCCACTGTTGGTACCATATCACAATCTATCATCTCAAGGTCGGAAAGCCGAATTCCTTCTGAAAATTCAGCAAATGTTTAGCTTTGTTTCATTTCATTCATTACAAACGACGAAGCTGACAATTTTCAAATTGATGGAACTAATTGAAAAGAAAACAAATATTTCTTCTGATTTCTTTAGTTTTAGATCATGATACTTAAGACCCTTGCTGAGTAAAATTTGCCAGAAATTTCGTCTCCATATTACATCATAGAAAACTCTTTGTACATTCACATTTTGATTATGACTTTTCCCTTTAATTATATATTACCATGTTCTTTCATATGAGAAGGTGCATGACTCAGTAATTAGGACGGTGGGCTCACAAGCATGAGATAGTGAGTTCGATTCCAAGCCCGGGCTGTGTGTTGTGTTATTGAGCAAGACACTTTATTTCACGTTGCTCCAATTCACTCAGCTATAGAAATGAGTTACGACATCACTGGTGCCAAGCTGTATCGGATTTTGCCATTCCCCTTGGATAACATCGGTGGCGTGGAGAGGGTAGACCAGTATGCACGGGGGACTGTTGGTCTTCCATAAACAGCCTTGCACGGACTTGTGCTTCGGAGGGTAACTTTCTAGGTGTAACCCCATGGTCCGAAGGGGGTCTTTACCCATTACCCTATCCTTTCACGTATATATATATATATATATTCCTGAGTAGAATTTCTGTACGTCTCATTAACCTTTCTATGAATCTTACAGTATTTCTGTATTCAACTGTAGTGTGGAATATATATTATATTCCAAACAAGTTTTCAAAACGTTAATTCATTTCGTGAAATAATTTTTTATATAATATTTTGATCAATATATTATTCTTTTATTAATGTGTTTTTTTATATGAATTTTAATTTATTCTATTTAGGATTTACAATGGAATTTGAAACGTTTACACCATACGATTTATCTCAAAAATAATTCTATAATTTTCAAAGTCAAGGATATCACTTAAAGTTAACCGATATATCTGCTTCTTTTGTATGTTAATGAAATGAATAATATTAACTCCAGATAGGTATAACTCTAACAGCATTTTCAAGAACCTATTACAATATATTTTAAATATCCTACCAATGGCGTATCACCTCGGTATATAACCGTAGTTTCATTAAATATTACTGAAATATATCAAATCTTATTTAACCTGTATTTAAATGAAAAGAAGCAAATTGAAATTGTGATTAAAATTTATGAAAGCGCTTAAGATTATAAATCGTGAGTAAGACGATGAATGTATTATAAACAGAACTGTTGTTCTAAGTTTGGTAGTACTTAAATAATTTTGTACTAATTTTAATTAATATTACAGCAGTCTGAGACAGATAATCATCACGTATTCTTTATAAGCTATAGCTAAAGTTTAAATGTTTTCTTATATTTGTGTGTTAAAAGTTTGTTCTGTCCTGTATACAAACGATAGTGTTGATGCTCATCATTTTTAATACAGGATAATGATGCATTATAATTCATTTATATAATCCGAAAAAGTAATTTTAACATTAGATAAAAAATATTGCCCATTACAAGAAGAATACTTCCTAATAATTATTTCATTTGACCTAAGGTCTCTGAAATTGGTGCAGATTTAAATACGGATGCGAGGTTGGGTTTACATCCCTGGAGCATCCGGTTATAACGGTTTGCTTCGTCCAATGAAGCGCAAGTTAAGTTGTAAAAAAGCAAGTCATCGACGCTTAAACAAGCTAATAGACGAAACCTATTTCGTGAAGTGGGTAATACATACGTAGCTACATACGTAATTATATATACATAACGTGCTATTTCTTTCTCTTCACACACAAACACATGCAAACACACACACATACACACACACGTATACTTATCTCAGAGAAGTCAAATAAAGCAAAACCTCAATCCGTCAATCATTTAAATTATCATGTAAAAAGACAAAAGAAAAAAATGTCCCCATGTGCGAAATCTACATACATAAATGTGTAATGATGTCTGTCTGTGTGTGAGTTTGGGGGTTACTCTAACTCTTCCGACATCGATTTTAATAATTTTTGGCACAAAGTTAGATCACATGAAGTTCAAATAAGGCCGGAATTTTTCGAAAAGTCGATAAATCTCAGTTGGCATCAATTTTTGTGAGATCAGTCGGGCGTTTGAATGGAAATTCCCACAACGATGTTATTTTTCATG